>NW_028167238.1:0-48917 GCF_963513975.1 Fringilla coelebs
CAATTTCAAGCTGCAAAGCACTTGCTGAATTCCAGGGAAAGTCCGGGAGGCATTTGCTGTGCTGGCACACTTTCTCCTTCCTAGACAGAGTGGAAAAGCTTTTCCCTGCCGTGTAGGCGACAAGAGACGCATTAGACGGCGATCCGGAGCTGTCCGAAGGTAAGCGCCTGTTGCCGGCCTCTTTCGGCACAAGCCCCCGCTCCGGAGCGCACCGCGGCCGGCAGGATGCTCTCTGCCGGCGAAGGTGCCGCTTCTCCGGCAAGGAAGCCTCTGCCGCTTCTCCAGCACACGGAGAGCGTGCTAGCTGCTGAAACGTGAAGAAAGAAGCTGCAGAAGACTGGCACTGAGCGTGCAGCTTTCCAGCGGAGAGAAAAAGCTACTTTAACACTCTGCAAGCCTTTCCACTCCCAAAAACATGCACATGGAAGGAGCTGCTGCAAAACCGATGCTGTGCTCGCTGCTGCTCCTCCTGAAGCTCTGGCTGCTAAATCTGAGGCTTTCCTTCCAATTTCAAGCTGCAAAGCCTTGCTGAATTCCAGGGAAAGTCCGGGAGGCATTTGCTGTGCTGGCACACTTTCTCCTTCCTAGACAGAGTGGAAAAGCTTTTCCCTGCCGTGTAGGCGACAAGAGACGCATTAGACTGCGATCCGGAGCTGTCCGAAGGTAAGCGCCTGTTGCCGGCCTCTTTCGGCACAAGCCCCCGCTCCGGAGCGCACCGCGGCCGGCAGGATGCTCTCTGCCGGCGAAGGTGCCGCTTCTCCGGCAAGGAAGCCTCTGCCGCTTCTCCAGCACACGGAGAGCGTGCTAGCTGCTGAAACGTGAAGAAAGAAGCTGCAGAAGACTGGCACTGAGCGTGCCAGCTTTCCAGCGGAGAGAAAAAGCTACTTTAACACTCTGCAAGCCTTTCAACTCCAAAAACATGCACATGGAAGGAGCTGCTGCAAAAACCGATGCTGTGCTCGCTGCTGCTCCTCCTGAAGCTCTGGCTGCTAAATCTGAGGCTTTCCTTCCAATTTCAAGCTGCAAAGCACTTGCTGAATTGCAGGGAAAGTCCGGGAGGCATTTGCTGTGCTGGCACACTTTCTCCTTCCTAGACAGAGTGGAAAAGCTTTTCCCTGCCGTGTAGGCGACAAGAGACGCATTAGACGGCGATCCGGAGCTGTCCGAAGGTAAGCGCCTGTTGCCGGCCTCTTTCGGCACAAGCCCCCGCTCCGGAGCGCACCGCGGGCCGGCAGGATGCTCTCTGCCGGCGAAGGTGCCGCTTCTCCGGCAAGGAAGCCTCTGCCGCTTCTCCAGCACACGGAGAGCGTGCTAGCTGCTGAAACGTGAAGAAAGAAGCTGCAGAAGACTGGCACTGAGCGTGCAGCTTTCCAGCGGAGAGAAAAAGCTACTTTAACACTCTGCAAGCCTTTCCACTCCCAAAAACATGCACATGGAAGGAGCTGCTGCAAAACCGATGCTGTGCTCGCTGCTGCTCCTCCTGAAGCTCTGGCTGCTAAATCTGAGGCTTCCTTCCAATTTCAAGCTGCAAAGCACTTGCTGAATTCCAGGGAAAGTCCGGGAGGCATTTGCTGTGCTGGCACACTTTCTCCTTCCTAGACAGAGTGGAAAAGCTTTTCCCTGCCGTGTAGGCGACAAGAGACGCATTAGACGGCGATCCGGAGCTGTCCGAAGGTAAGCGCCTGTTGCCGGCCTCTTTCGGCACAAGCCCCCGCTCCGGAGCGCACCGCGGCCGGCAGGATGCTCTCTGCCGGCGAAGGTGCCGCTTCTCCGGCAAGGAAGCCTCTGCCGCTTCTCCAGCACACGGAGAGCGTGCTAGCTGCTGAAACGTGAAGAAAGAAGCTGCAGAAGACTGGCACTGAGCGTGCAGCTTTCCAGCGGAGAGAAAAAGCTACTTTAACACTCTGCAAGCCTTTCCACTCCCAAAAACATGCACATGGAAGGAGCTGCTGCAAAACCGATGCTGTGCTCGCTGCTGCTCCTCCTGAAGCTCTGGCTGCTAAATCTGAGGCTTTCCTTCCAATTTCAAGCTGCAAAGCACTTGCTGAATTGCAGGGAAAGTCCGGGAGGCATTTGCTGTGCTGGCACACTTTCTCCTTCCTAGACAGAGTGGAAAAGCTTTTCCCTGCCGTGTAGGCGACAAGAGACGCATTAGACGGCGATCCGGAGCTGTCCGAAGGTAAGCGCCTGTTGCCGGCCTCTTTCGGCACAAGCCCCCGCTCCGGAGCGCACCGCGGCCGGCAGGATGCTCTCTGCCGGCGAAGGTGCCGCTTCTCCGGCAAGGAAGCCTCTGCCGCTTCTCCAGCACACGGAGAGCGTGCTAGCTGCTGAAACGTGAAGAAAGAAGCTGCAGAAGACTGGCACTGAGCGTGCAGCTTTCCAGCGGAGAGAAAAAGCTACTTTAACACTCTGCAAGCCTTTCCACTCCCAAAAACATGCACATGGAAGGAGCTGCTGCAAAACCGATGCTGTGCTCGCCTTGCTGCTCCTCCTGAAGCTCTGGCTGCTAAATCTGAGGCTTTCCTTCCAATTTCAAGCTGCAAAGCACTTGCTGAATTGCAGGGAAAGTCCGGGAGGCATTTGCTGTGCTGGCACACTTTCTCCTTCCTAGACAGAGTGGAAAAGCTTTTCCCTGCCGTGTAGGCGACAAGAGACGCATTAGACGGCGATCCGGAGCTGTCCGAAGGTAAGCGCCTGTTTGCCGGCCTCTTTCGGCACAAGCCCCCGCTCCGGAGCGCACCGCGGCCGGCAGGATGCTCTCTGCCGGCGAAGGTGCCGCTTCTCCGGCAAGGAAGCCTCTGCCGCTTCTCCAGCACACGGAGAGCGTGCTAGCTGCTGAAACGTGAAGAAAGAAGCTGCAGAAGACTGGCACTGAGCGTGCAGCTTTCCAGCGGAGAGAAAAAGCTACTTTAACACTCTGCAAGCCTTTCCACTCCCAAAAACATGCACATGGAAGGAGCTGCTGCAAAACCGATGCTGTGCTCGCTGCTGCTCCTCCTGAAGCTCTGGCTGCTAAATCTGAGGCTTTCCTTCCAATTTCAAGCTGCAAAGCACTTGCTGAATTGCAGGGAAAGTCCGGGAGGCATTTGCTGTGCTGGCACACTTTCTCCTTCCTAGACAGAGTGGAAAAGCTTTTCCCTGCCGTGTAGGCGACAAGAGACGCATTAGACGGCGATCCGGAGCTGTCCGAAGGTAAGCGCCTGTTGCCGGCCTCTTTCGGCACAAGCCCCCGCTCCGGAGCGCACCGCGGCCGGCAGGATGCTCTCTGCCGGCGAAGGTGCCGCTTCTCCGGCAAGGAAGCCTCTGCCGCTTCTCCAGCACACGGAGAGCGTGCTAGCTGCTGAAACGTGAAGAAAGAAGCTGCAGAAGACTGGCACTGAGCGTGCAGCTTTCCAGCGGAGAGAAAAAGCTACTTAACACTCTGCAAGCCTTTCCACTCCCAAAAACATGCACATGGAAGGAGCTGCTGCAAAACCGATGCTGTGCTCGCTGCTGCTCCTCCTGAAGCTCTGGCTGCTAAATCTGAGGCTTTCCTTCCAATTTCAAGCTGCAAAGCACTTGCTGAATTCCAGGGAAAGTCCGGGAGGCATTTGCTGTGCTGGCACACTTTCTCCTTCCTAGACAGAGTGGAAAAGCTTTTCCCTGCCGTGTAGGCGACAAGAGACGCATTAGACGGCGATCCGGAGCTGTCCGAAGGTAAGCGCCTGTTGCCGGCCTCTTTCGGCACAAGCCCCCGCTCCGGAGCGCACCGCGGCCGGCAGGATGCTCTCTGCCGGCGAAGGTGCCGCTTCTCCGGCAAGGAAGCCTCTGCCGCTTCTCCAGCACACGGAGAGCGTGCTAGCTGCTGAAACGTGAAGAAAGAAGCTGCAGAAGACTGGCACTGAGCGTGCAGCTTTCCAGCGGAGAGAAAAAGCTACTTTAACACTCTGCAAGCCTTTCCACTCCCAAAAACATGCACATGGAAGGAGCTGCTGCAAAACCGATGCTGTGCTCGCTGCTGCTCCTCCTGAAGCTCTGGCTGCTAAATCTGAGGCTTTCCTTCCAATTTCAAGCTGCAAAGCACTTGCTGAATTGCAGGGAAAGTCCGGGAGGCATTTGCTGTGCTGGCACACTTTCTCCTTCCTAGACAGAGTGGAAAAGCTTTTCCCTGCCGTGTAGGCGACAAGAGACGCATTAGACGGCGATCCGGAGCTGTCCGAAGGTAAGCGCCTGTTGCCGGCCTCTTTCGGCACAAGCCCCCGCTCCGGAGCGCACCGCGGCCGGCAGGATGCTCTCTGCCGGCGAAGGTGCCGCTTCTCCGGCAAGGAAGCCTCTGCCGCTTCTCCAGCACACGGAGAGCGTGCTAGCTGCTGAAACGTGAAGAAAGAAGCTGCAGAAGACTGGCACTGAGCGTGCAGCTTTCCAGCGGAGAGAAAAAGCTACTTTAACACTCTGCAAGCCTTTCCACTCCCAAAAACATGCACATGGAAGGAGCTGCTGCAAAACCGATGCTGTGCTCGCTGCTGCTCCTCCTGAAGCTCTGGCTGCTAAATCTGAGGCTTTCCTTCCAATTTCAAGCTGCAAAGCACTTGCTGAATTGCAGGGAAAGTCCGGGAGGCATTTGCTGTGCTGGCACACTTTCTCCTTCCTAGACAGAGTGGAAAAGCTTTTCCCTGCCGTGTAGGCGACAAGAGACGCATTAGACGGCGATCCGGAGCTGTCCGAAGGTAAGCGCCTGTTGCCGGCCTCTTTCGGCACAAGCCCCCGCTCCGGAGCGCACCGCGGCCGGCAGGATGCTCTCTGCCGGCGAAGGTGCCGCTTCTCCGGCAAGGAAGCCTCTGCCGCTTCTCCAGCACACGGAGAGCGTGCTAGCTGCTGAAACGTGAAGAAAGAAGCTGCAGAAGACTGGCACTGAGCGTGCAGCTTTCCAGCGGAGAGAAAAAGCTACTTTAACACTCTGCAAGCCTTTCCACTCCCAAAAACATGCACATGGAAGGAGCTGCTGCAAAACCGATGCTGTGCTCGCTGCTGCTCCTCCTGAAGCTCTGGCTGCTAAATCTGAGGCTTTCCTTCCAATTTCAAGCTGCAAAGCACTTGCTGAATTGCAGGGAAAGTCCGGGAGGCATTTGCTGTGCTGGCACACTTTCTCCTTCCTAGACAGAGTGGAAAAGCTTTTCCCTGCCGTGTAGGCGACAAGAGACGCATTAGACGGCGATCCGGAGCTGTCCGAAGGTAAGCGCCTGTTGCCGGCCTCTTTCGGCACAAGCCCCCGCTCCGGAGCGCACCGCGGCCGGCAGGATGCTCTCTGCCGGCGAAGGTGCCGCTTCTCCGGCAAGGAAGCCTCTGCCGCTTCTCCAGCACACGGAGAGCGTGCTAGCTGCTGAAACGTGAAGAAAGAAGCTGCAGAAGACTGGCACTGAGCGTGCAGCTTTCCAGCGGAGAGAAAAAGCTACTTTAACACTCTGCAAGCCTTTCCACTCCCAAAAACATGCACATGGAAGGAGCTGCTGCAAAACCGATGCTGTGCTCGCTGCTGCTCCTCCTGAAGCTCTGGCTGCTAAATCTGAGGCTTTCCTTCCAATTTCAAGCTGCAAAGCACTTGCTGAATTGCAGGGAAAGTCCGGGAGGCATTTGCTGTGCTGGCACACTTTCTCCTTCCTAGACAGAGTGGAAAAGCTTTTCCCTGCCGTGTAGGCGACAAGAGACGCATTAGACGGCGATCCGGAGCTGTCCGAAGGTAAGCGCCTGTTGCCGGCCTCTTTCGGCACAAGCCCCCGCTCCGGAGCGCACCGCGGCCGGCCGGATGCTCTCTGCCGGCGAAGGTGCCCCTTCTCCGGCAAGGAAGCCTCTGCCGCTTCTCCAGCACACGGAGAGCGTGCTAGCTGCTGAAACGTGAAGAAAGAAGCTGCAGAAGACTGGCACTGAGCGTGCAGCTTTCCAGCGGAGAGAAAAAGCTACTTTAACACTCTGCAAGCCTTTCCACTCCCAAAAACATGCACATGGAAGGAGCTGCTGCAAAACCGATGCTGTGCTCGCTGCTGCTCCTCCTGAAGCTCTGGCTGCTAAATCTGAGGCTTTCCTTCCAATTTCAAGCTGCAAAGCACTTGCTGAATTGCAGGGAAAGTCCGGGAGGCATTTGCTGTGCTGGCACACTTTCTCCTTCCTAGACAGAGTGGAAAAGCTTTTCCCTGCCGTGTAGGCGACAAGAGACGCATTAGACTGCGATCCGGAGCTGTCCGAAGGTAAGCGCCTGTTGCCGGCCTCTTTCGGCACAAGCCCCCGCTCCGGAGCGCACCGCGGCCGGCAGGATGCTCTCTGCCGGCGAAGGTGCCGCTTCTCCGGCAAGGAAGCCTCTGCCGCTTCTCCAGCACACGGAGAGCGTGCTAGCTGCTGAAACGTGAAGAAAGAAGCTGCAGAAGACTGGCACTGAGCGTGCAGCTTTCCAGCGGAGAGAAAAAGCTACTTTAACACTCTGCAAGCCTTTCAACTCCCAAAAACATGCACATGGAAGGAGCTGCTGCAAAACCGATGCTGTGCTCGCTGCTGCTCCTCCTGAAGCTCTGGCTGCTAAATCTGAGGCTTTCCTTCCAATTTCAAGCTGCAAAGCACTTGCTGAATTGCAGGGAAAGTCCGGGAGGCATTTGCTGTGCTGGCACACTTTCTCCTTCCTAGACAGAGTGGAAAAGCTTTTCCCTGCCGTGTAGGCGACAAGAGACGCATTAGACGGCGATCCGGAGCTGTCCGAAGGTAAGCGCCTGTTGCCGGCCTCTTTCGGCACAAGCCCCCGCTCCGGAGCGCACCGCGGCCGGCAGGATGCTCTCTGCCGGCGAAGGTGCCGCTTCTCCGGCAAGGAAGCCTCTGCCGCTTCTCCAGCACACGGAGAGCGTGCTAGCTGCTGAAACGTGAAGAAAGAAGCTGCAGAAGACTGGCACTGAGCGTGCAGCTTTCCAGCGGAGAGAAAAAGCTACTTTAACACTCTGCAAGCCTTTCCACTCCCAAAAACATGCACATGGAAGGAGCTGCTGCAAAACCGATGCTGTGCTCGCTGCTGCTCCTCCTGAAGCTCTGGCTGCTAAATCTGAGGCTTTCCTTCCAATTTCAAGCTGCAAAGCACTTGCTGAATTCCAGGGAAAGTCCGGGAGGCATTTGCTGTGCTGGCACACTTTCTCCTTCCTAGACAGAGTGGAAAAGCTTTTCCCTGCCGTGTAGGCGACAAGAGACGCATTAGACGGCGATCCGGAGCTGTCCGAAGGTAAGCGCCTGTTGCCGGCCTCTTTCGGCACAAGCCCCCGCTCCGGAGCGCACCGCGGCCGGCAGGATGCTCTCTGCCGGCGAAGGTGCCGCTTCTCCGGCAAGGAAGCCTCTGCCGCTTCTCCAGCACACGGAGAGCGTGCTAGCTGCTGAAACGTGAAGAAAGAAGCTGCAGAAGACTGGCACTGAGCGTGCAGCTTTCCAGCGGAGAGAAAAAGCTACTTTAACACTCTGCAAGCCTTTCCACTCCCAAAAACATGCACATGGAAGGAGCTGCTGCAAAACCGATGCTGTGCTCGCTGCTGCTCCTCCTGAAGCTCTGGCTGCTAAATCTGAGGCTTTCCTTCCAATTTCAAGCTGCAAAGCACTTGCTGAATTCCAGGGAAAGTCCGGGAGGCATTTGCTGTGCTGGCACACTTTCTCCTTCCTAGACAGAGTGGAAAAGCTTTTCCCTGCCGTGTAGGCGACAAGAGACGCATTAGACGGCGATCCGGAGCTGTCCGAAGGTAAGCGCCTGTTGCCGGCCTCTTTCGGCACAAGCCCCCGCTCCGGAGCGCACCGCGGCCGGCAGGATGCTCTCTGCCGGCGAAGGTGCCGCTTCTCCGGCAAGGAAGCCTCTGCCGCTTCTCCAGCACACGGAGAGCGTGCTAGCTGCTGAAACGTGAAGAAAGAAGCTGCAGAAGACTGGCACTGAGCGTGCAGCTTTCCAGCGGAGAGAAAAAGCTACTTTAACACTCTGCAAGCCTTTCCACTCCCAAAAACATGCACATGGAAGGAGCTGCTGCAAAACCGATGCTGTGCTCGCTGCTGCTCCTCCTGAAGCTCTGGCTGCTAAATCTGAGGCTTTCCTTCCAATTTCAAGCTGCAAAGCACTTGCTGAATTCCAGGGAAAGTCCGGGAGGCATTTACTGTGCTGGCACACTTTCTCCTTCCTAGACAGAGTGGAAAAGCTTTTCCCTGCCGTGTAGGCGACAAGAGACGCATTAGACGGCGATCCGGAGCTGTCCGAAGGTAAGCGCCTGTTGCCGGCCTCTTTCGGCACAAGCCCCCGCTCCGGAGCGCACCGCGGCCGGCAGGATGCTCTCTGCCGGCGAAGGTGCCGCTTCTCCGGCAAGGAAGCCTCTGCCGCTTCTCCAGCACACGGAGAGCGTGCTAGCTGCTGAAACGTGAAGAAAGAAGCTGCAGAAGACTGGCACTGAGCGTGCAGCTTTCCAGCGGAGAGAAAAAGCTACTTTAACACTCTGCAAGCCTTTCCACTCCCAAAAACATGCACATGGAAGGAGCTGCTGCAAAACCGATGCTGTGCTCGCTGCTGCTCCTCCTGAAGCTCTGGCTGCTAAATCTGAGGCTTTCCTTCCAATTTCAAGCTGCAAAGCACTTGCTGAATTGCAGGGAAAGTCCGGGAGGCATTTGCTGTGCTGGCACACTTTCTCCTTCCTAGACAGAGTGGAAAAGCTTTTCCCTGCCGTGTAGGCGACAAGAGACGCATTAGACTGCGATCCGGAGCTGTCCGAAGGTAAGCGCCTGTTGCCGGCCTCTTTCGGCACAAGCCCCCGCTCCGGAGCGCACCGCGGCCGGCAGGATGCTCTCTGCCGGCGAAGGTGCCGCTTCTCCGGCAAGGAAGCCTCTGCCGCTTCTCCAGCACACGGAGAGCGTGCTAGCTGCTGAAACGTGAAGAAAGAAGCTGCAGAAGACTGGCACTGAGCGTGCAGCTTTCCAGCGGAGAGAAAAAGCTACTTTAACACTCTGCAAGCCTTTCCACTCCCAAAAACATGCACATGGAAGGAGCTGCTGCAAAACCGATGCTGTGCTCGCTGCTGCTCCTCCTGAAGCTCTGGCTGCTAAATCTGAGGCTTTCCTTCCAATTTCAAGCTGCAAAGCACTTGCTGAATTCCAGGGAAAGTCCGGGAGGCATTTGCTGTGCTGGCACACTTTCTCCTTCCTAGACAGAGTGGAAAAGCTTTTCCCTGCCGTGTAGGCGACAAGAGACGCATTAGACGGCGATCCGGAGCTGTCCGAAGGTAAGCGCCTGTTGCCGGCCTCTTTCGGCACAAGCCCCCGCTCCGGAGCGCACCGCGGCCGGCAGGATGCTCTCTGCCGGCGAAGGTGCCGCTTCTCCGGCAAGGAAGCCTCTGCCGCTTCTCCAGCACACGGAGAGCGTGCTAGCTGCTGAAACGTGAAGAAAGAAGCTGCAGAAGACTGGCACTGAGCGTGCAGCTTTCCAGCGGAGAGAAAAAGCTACTTTAACACTCTGCAAGCCTTTCCACTCCCAAAAACATGCACATGGAAGGAGCTGCTGCAAAACCGATGCTGTGCTCGCTGCTGCTCCTCCTGAAGCTCTGGCTGCTAAATCTGAGGCTTTCCTTCCAATTTCAAGCTGCAAAGCACTTGCTGAATTCCAGGGAAAGTCCGGGAGGCATTTGCTGTGCTGGCACACTTTCTCCTTCCTAGACAGAGTGGAAAAGCTTTTCCCTGCCGTGTAGGCGACAAGAGACGCATTAGACGGCGATCCGGAGCTGTCCGAAGGTAAGCGCCTGTTGCCGGCCTCTTTCGGCACAAGCCCCCGCTCCGGAGCGCACCGCGGCCGGCAGGATGCTCTCTGCCGGCGAAGGTGCCGCTTCTCCGGCAAGGAAGCCTCTGCCGCTTCTCCAGCACACGGAGAGCGTGCTAGCTGCTGAAACGTGAAGAAAGAAGCTGCAGAAGACTGGCACTCAGCGTGCAGCTTTCCAGCGGAGAGAAAAAGCTACTTTAACACTCTGCAAGCCTTTCCACTCCCAAAAACATGCACATGGAAGGAGCTGCTGCAAAACCGATGCTGTGCTCGCTGCTGCTCCTCCTGAAGCTCTGGCTGCTAAATCTGAGGCTTTCCTTCCAATTTCAAGCTGCAAAGCACTTGCTGAATTCCAGGGAAAGTCCGGGAGGCATTTGCTGTGCTGGCACACTTTCTCCTTCCTAGACAGAGTGGAAAAGCTTTTCCCTGCCGTGTAGGCGACAAGAGACGCATTAGACGGCGATCCGGAGCTGTCCGAAGGTAAGCGCCTGTTGCCGGCCTCTTTCGGCACAAGCCCCCGCTCCGGAGCGCACCGCGGCCGGCAGGATGCTCTCTGCCGGCGAAGGTGCCGCTTCTCCGGCAAGGAAGCCTCTGCCGCTTCTCCAGCACACGGAGAGCGTGCTAGCTGCTGAAACGTGAAGAAAGAAGCTGCAGAACACTGGCACTGAGCGTGCAGCTTTCCAGCGGAGAGAAAAAGCTACTTTAACACTCTGCAAGCCTTTCCACTCCCAAAAACATGCACATGGAAGGAGCTGCTGCAAAACCGATGCTGTGCTCGCTGCTGCTCCTCCTGAAGCTCTGGCTGCTAAATCTGAGGCTTTCCTTCCAATTTCAAGCTGCAAAGCACTTGCTGAATTCCAGGGAAAGTCCGGGAGGCATTTGCTGTGCTGGCACACTTTCTCCTTCCTAGACAGAGTGGAAAAGCTTTTCCCTGCCGTGTAGGCGACAAGAGACGCATTAGACGGCGATCCGGAGCTGTCCGAAGGTAAGCGCCTGTTGCCGGCCTCTTTCGGCACAAGCCCCCGCTCCGGAGCGCACCGCGGCCGGCAGGATGCTCTCTGCCGGCGAAGGTGCCGCTTCTCCGGCAAGGAAGCCTCTGCCGCTTCTCCAGCACACGGAGAGCGTGCTAGCTGCTGAAACGTGAAGAAAGAAGCTGCAGAACACTGGCACTGAGCGTGCAGCTTTCCAGCGGAGAGAAAAAGCTACTTTAACACTCTGCAAGCCTTTCCACTCCCAAAAACATGCACATGGAAGGAGCTGCTGCAAAACCGATGCTGTGCTCGCTGCTGCTCCTCCTGAAGCTCTGGCTGCTAAATCTGAGGCTTTCCTTCCAATTTCAAGCTGCAAAGCACTTGCTGAATTGCAGGGAAAGTCCGGGAGGCATTTGCTGTGCTGGCACACTTTCTCCTTCCTAGACAGAGTGGAAAAGCTTTTCCCTGCCGTGTAGGCGACAAGAGACGCATTAGACGGCGATCCGGAGCTGTCCGAAGGTAAGCGCCTGTTGCCGGCCTCTTTCGGCACAAGCCCCCGCTCCGGAGCGCACCGCGGCCGGCAGGATGCTCTCTGCCGGCGAAGGTGCCGCTTCTCCGGCAAGGAAGCCTCTGCCGCTTCTCCAGCACACGGAGAGCGTGCTAGCTGCTGAAACGTGAAGAAAGAAGCTGCAGAACACTGGCACTGAGCGTGCAGCTTTCCAGCGGAGAGAAAAAGCTACTTTAACACTCTGCAAGCCTTTCCACTCCCAAAAACATGCACATGGAAGGAGCTGCTGCAAAACCGATGCTGTGCTCGCTGCTGCTCCTCCTGAAGCTCTGGCTGCTAAATCTGAGGCTTTCCTTCCAATTTCAAGCTGCAAAGCACTTGCTGAATTGCAGGGAAAGTCCGGGAGGCATTTGCTGTGCTGGCACACTTTCTCCTTCCTAGACAGAGTGGAAAAGCTTTTCCCTGCCGTGTAGGCGACAAGAGACGCATTAGACGGCGATCCGGAGCTGTCCGAAGGTAAGCGCCTGTTGCCGGCCTCTTTCGGCACAAGCCCCCGCTCCGGAGCGCACCGCGGCCGGCAGGATGCTCTCTGCCGGCGAAGGTGCCGCTTCTCCGGCAAGGAAGCCTCTGCCGCTTCTCCAGCACACGGAGAGCGTGCTAGCTGCTGAAACGTGAAGAAAGAAGCTGCAGAACACTGGCACTGAGCGTGCAGCTTTCCAGCGGAGAGAAAAAGCTACTTTAACACTCTGCAAGCCTTTCCACTCCCAAAAACATGCACATGGAAGGAGCTGCTGCAAAACCGATGCTGTGCTCGCTGCTGCTCCTCCTGAAGCTCTGGCTGCTAAATCTGAGGCTTTCCTTCCAATTTCAAGCTGCAAAGCACTTGCTGAATTGCAGGGAAAGTCCGGGAGGCATTTGCTGTGCTGGCACACTTTCTCCTTCCTAGACAGAGTGGAAAAGCTTTTCCCTGCCGTGTAGGCGACAAGAGACGCATTAGACGGCGATCCGGAGCTGTCCGAAGGTAAGCGCCTGTTGCCGGCCTCTTTCGGCACAAGCCCCCGCTCCGGAGCGCACCGCGGCCGGCAGGATGCTCTCTGCCGGCGAAGGTGCCGCTTCTCCGGCAAGGAAGCCTCTGCCGCTTCTCCAGCACACGGAGAGCGTGCTAGCTGCTGAAACGTGAAGAAAGAAGCTGCAGAACACTGGCACTGAGCGTGCAGCTTTCCAGCGGAGAGAAAAAGCTACTTTAACACTCTGCAAGCCTTTCCACTCCCAAAAACATGCACATGGAAGGAGCTGCTGCAAAACCGATGCTGTGCTCGCTGCTGCTCCTCCTGAAGCTCTGGCTGCTAAATCTGAGGCTTTCCTTCCAATTTCAAGCTGCAAAGCACTTGCTGAATTGCAGGGAAAGTCCGGGAGGCATTTGCTGTGCTGGCACACTTTCTCCTTCCTAGACAGAGTGGAAAAGCTTTTCCCTGCCGTGTAGGCGACAAGAGACGCATTAGACGGCGATCCGGAGCTGTCCGAAGGTAAGCGCCTGTTGCCGGCCTCTTTCGGCACAAGCCCCCGCTCCGGAGCGCACCGCGGCCGGCAGGATGCTCTCTGCCGGCGAAGGTGCCGCTTCTCCGGCAAGGAAGCCTCTGCCGCTTCTCCAGCACACGGAGAGCGTGCTAGCTGCTGAAACGTGAAGAAAGAAGCTGCAGAACACTGGCACTGAGCGTGCAGCTTTCCAGCGGAGAGAAAAAGCTACTTTAACACTCTGCAAGCCTTTCCACTCCCAAAAACATGCACATGGAAGGAGCTGCTGCAAAACCGATGCTGTGCTCGCTGCTGCTCCTCCTGAAGCTCTGGCTGCTAAATCTGAGGCTTTCCTTCCAATTTCAAGCTGCAAAGCACTTGCTGAATTCCAGGGAAAGTCCGGGAGGCATTTGCTGTGCTGGCACACTTTCTCCTTCCTAGACAGAGTGGAAAAGCTTTTCCCTGCCGTGTAGGCGACAAGAGACGCATTAGACGGCGATCCGGAGCTGTCCGAAGGTAAGCGCCTGTTGCCGGCCTCTTTCGGCACAAGCCCCCGCTCCGGAGCGCACCGCGGCCGGCAGGATGCTCTCTGCCGGCGAAGGTGCCGCTTCTCCGGCAAGGAAGCCTCTGCCGCTTCTCCAGCACACGGAGAGCGTGCTAGCTGCTGAAACGTGAAGAAAGAAGCTGCAGAAGACTGGCACTGAGCGTGCAGCTTTCCAGCGGAGAGAAAAAGCTACTTTAACACTCTGCAAGCCTTTCCACTCCCAAAAACATGCACATGGAAGGAGCTGCTGCAAAACCGATGCTGTGCTCGCTGCTGCTCCTCCTGAAGCTCTGGCTGCTAAATCTGAGGCTTTCCTTCCAATTTCAAGCTGCAAAGCACTTGCTGAATTGCAGGGAAAGTCCGGGAGGCATTTGCTGTGCTGGCACACTTTCTCCTTCCTAGACAGAGTGGAAAAGCTTTTCCCTGCCGTGTAGGCGACAAGAGACGCATTAGACGGCGATCCGGAGCTGTCCGAAGGTAAGCGCCTGTTGCCGGCCTCTTTCGGCACAAGCCCCCGCTCCGGAGCGCACCGCGGCCGGCAGGATGCTCTCTGCCGGCGAAGGTGCCGCTTCTCCGGCAAGGAAGCCTCTGCCGCTTCTCCAGCACACGGAGAGCGTGCTAGCTGCTGAAACGTGAAGAAAGAAGCTGCAGAAGACTGGCACTGAGCGTGCAGCTTTCCAGCGGAGAGAAAAAGCTACTTTAACACTCTGCAAGCCTTTCCACTCCCAAAAACATGCACATGGAAGGAGCTGCTGCAAAACCGATGCTGTGCTCGCTGCTGCTCCTCCTGAAGCTCTGGCTGCTAAATCTGAGGCTTTCCTTCCAATTTCAAGCTGCAAAGCACTTGCTGAATTCCAGGGAAAGTCCGGGAGGCATTTGCTGTGCTGGCACACTTTCTCCTTCCTAGACAGAGTGGAAAAGCTTTTCCCTGCCGTGTAGGCGACAAGAGACGCATTAGACGGCGATCCGGAGCTGTCCGAAGGTAAGCGCCTGTTGCCGGCCTCTTTCGGCACAAGCCCCCGCTCCGGAGCGCACCGCGGCCGGCAGGATGCTCTCTGCCGGCGAAGGTGCCGCTTCTCCGGCAAGGAAGCCTCTGCCGCTTCTCCAGCACACGGAGAGCGTGCTAGCTGCTGAAACGTGAAGAAAGAAGCTGCAGAAGACTGGCACTGAGCGTGCAGCTTTCCAGCGGAGAGAAAAAGCTACTTTAACACTCTGCAAGCCTTTCCACTCCCAAAAACATGCACATGGAAGGAGCTGCTGCAAAACCGATGCTGTGCTCGCTGCTGCTCCTCCTGAAGCTCTGGCTGCTAAATCTGAGGCTTTCCTTCCAATTTCAAGCTGCAAAGCACTTGCTGAATTCCAGGGAAAGTCCGGGAGGCATTTGCTGTGCTGGCACACTTTCTCCTTCCTAGACAGAGTGGAAAAGCTTTTCCCTGCCGTGTAGGCGACAAGAGACGCATTAGACGGCGATCCGGAGCTGTCCGAAGGTAAGCGCCTGTTGCCGGCCTCTTTCGGCACAAGCCCCCGCTCCGGAGCGCACCGCGGCCGGCAGGATGCTCTCTGCCGGCGAAGGTGCCGCTTCTCCGGCAAGGAAGCCTCTGCCGCTTCTCCAGCACACGGAGAGCGTGCTAGCTGCTGAAACGTGAAGAAAGAAGCTGCAGAACACTGGCACTGAGCGTGCAGCTTTCCAGCGGAGAGAAAAAGCTACTTTAACACTCTGCAAGCCTTTCCACTCCCAAAAACATGCACATGGAAGGAGCTGCTGCAAAACCGATGCTGTGCTCGCTGCTGCTCCTCCTGAAGCTCTGGCTGCTAAATCTGAGGCTTTCCTTCCAATTTCAAGCTGCAAAGCACTTGCTGAATTGCAGGGAAAGTCCGGGAGGCATTTGCTGTGCTGGCACACTTTCTCCTTCCTAGACAGAGTGGAAAAGCTTTTCCCTGCCGTGTAGGCGACAAGAGACGCATTAGACGGCGATCCGGAGCTGTCCGAAGGTAAGCGCCTGTTGCCGGCCTCTTTCGGCACAAGCCCCCGCTCCGGAGCGCACCGCGGCCGGCAGGATGCTCTCTGCCGGCGAAGGTGCCGCTTCTCCGGCAAGGAAGCCTCTGCCGCTTCTCCAGCACACGGAGAGCGTGCTAGCTGCTGAAACGTGAAGAAAGAAGCTGCAGAAGACTGGCACTGAGCGTGCAGCTTTCCAGCGGAGAGAAAAAGCTACTTTAACACTCTGCAAGCCTTTCCACTCCCAAAAACATGCACATGGAAGGAGCTGCTGCAAAACCGATGCTGTGCTCGCTGCTGCTCCTCCTGAAGCTCTGGCTGCTAAATCTGAGGCTTTCCTTCCAATTTCAAGCTGCAAAGCACTTGCTGAATTGCAGGGAAAGTCCGGGAGGCATTTGCTGTGCTGGCACACTTTCTCCTTCCTAGACAGAGTGGAAAAGCTTTTCCCTGCCGTGTAGGCGACAAGAGACGCATTAGACGGCGATCCGGAGCTGTCCGAAGGTAAGCGCCTGTTGCCGGCCTCTTTCGGCACAAGCCCCCGCTCCGGAGCGCACCGCGGCCGGCAGGATGCTCTCTGCCGGCGAAGGTGCCGCTTCTCCGGCAAGGAAGCCTCTGCCGCTTCTCCAGCACACGGAGAGCGTGCTAGCTGCTGAAACGTGAAGAAAGAAGCTGCAGAAGACTGGCACTGAGCGTGCAGCTTTCCAGCGGAGAGAAAAAGCTACTTTAACACTCTGCAAGCCTTTCCACTCCCAAAAACATGCACATGGAAGGAGCTGCTGCAAAACCGATGCTGTGCTCGCTGCTGCTCCTCCTGAAGCTCTGGCTGCTAAATCTGAGGCTTTCCTTCCAATTTCAAGCTGCAAAGCACTTGCTGAATTCCAGGGAAAGTCCGGGAGGCATTTGCTGTGCTGGCACACTTTCTCCTTCCTAGACAGAGTGGAAAAGCTTTTCCCTGCCGTGTAGGCGACAAGAGACGCATTAGACGGCGATCCGGAGCTGTCCGAAGGTAAGCGCCTGTTGCCGGCCTCTTTCGGCACAAGCCCCCGCTCCGGAGCGCACCGCGGCCGGCAGGATGCTCTCTGCCGGCGAAGGTGCCGCTTCTCCGGCAAGGAAGCCTCTGCCGCTTCTCCAGCACACGGAGAGCGTGCTAGCTGCTGAAACGTGAAGAAAGAAGCTGCAGAAGACTGGCACTGAGCGTGCAGCTTTCCAGCGGAGAGAAAAAGCTACTTTAACACTCTGCAAGCCTTTCCACTCCCAAAAACATGCACATGGAAGGAGCTGCTGCAAAACCGATGCTGTGCTCGCTGCTGCTCCTCCTGAAGCTCTGGCTGCTAAATCTGAGGCTTTCCTTCCAATTTCAAGCTGCAAAGCACTTGCTGAATTGCAGGGAAAGTCCGGGAGGCATTTGCTGTGCTGGCACACTTTCTCCTTCCTAGACAGAGTGGAAAAGCTTTTCCCTGCCGTGTAGGCGACAAGAGACGCATTAGACGGCGATCCGGAGCAGTCCGAAGGTAAGCGCCTGTTGCCGGCCTCTTTCGGCACAAGCCCCCGCTCCGGAGCGCACCGCGGCCGGCAGGATGCTCTCTGCCGGCGAAGGTGCCGCTTCTCCGGCAAGGAAGCCTCTGCCGCTTCTCCAGCACACGGAGAGCGTGCTAGCTGCTGAAACGTGAAGAAAGAAGCTGCAGAAGACTGGCACTGAGCGTGCAGCTTTCCAGCGGAGAGAAAAAGCTACTTTAACACTCTGCAAGCCTCTCAACTCCCAAAAACATACACATGGAAGGAGCTGCTGCAAAACCGATGCTGTGCTCGCTGCTGCTCCTCCTGAAGCTCTGGCTGCTAAATCTGAGGCTTTCCTTCCAATTTCAAGCTGCAAAGCACTTGCTGAATTGCAGGGAAAGTCCGGGAGGCATTTGCTGTGCTGGCACACTTTCTCCTTCCTAGACAGAGTGGAAAAGCTTTTCCCTGCCGTGTAGGCGACAAGAGACGCATTAGACGGCGATCCGGAGCTGTCCGAAGGTAAGCGCCTGTTGCCGGCCTCTTTCGGCACAAGCCCCCGCTCCGGAGCGCACCGCGGCCGGCAGGATGCTCTCTGCCGGCGAAGGTGCCGCTTCTCCGGCAAGGAAGCCTCTGCCGCTTCTCCAGCACACGGAGAGCGTGCTAGCTGCTGAAACGTGAAGAAAGAAGCTGCAGAAGACTGGCACTGAGCGTGCAGCTTTCCAGCGGAGAGAAAAAGCTACTTTAACACTCTGCAAGCCTTTCCACTCCCAAAAACATGCACATGGAAGGAGCTGCTGCAAAACCGATGCTGTGCTCGCTGCTGCTCCTCCTGAAGCTCTGGCTGCTAAATCTGAGGCTTTCCTTCCAATTTCAAGCTGCAAAGCACTTGCTGAATTGCAGGGAAAGTCCGGGAGGCATTTGCTGTGCTGGCACACTTTCTCCTTCCTAGACAGAGTGGAAAAGCTTTTCCCTGCCGTGTAGGCGACAAGAGACGCATTAGACGGCGATCCGGAGCTGTCCGAAGGTAAGCGCCTGTTGCCGGCCTCTTTCGGCACAAGCCCCCGCTCCGGAGCGCACCGCGGCCGGCAGGATGCTCTCTGCCGGCGAAGGTGCCGCTTCTCCGGCAAGGAAGCCTCTGCCGCTTCTCCAGCACACGGAGAGCGTGCTAGCTGCTGAAACGTGAAGAAAGAAGCTGCAGAAGACTGGCACTGAGCGTGCAGCTTTCCAGCGGAGAGAAAAAGCTACTTTAACACTCTGCAAGCCTTTCCACTCCCAAAAACATGCACATGGAAGGAGCTGCTGCAAAACCGATGCTGTGCTCGCTGCTGCTCCTCCTGAAGCTCTGGCTGCTAAATCTGAGGCTTTCCTTCCAATTTCAAGCTGCAAAGCACTTGCTGAATTCCAGGGAAAGTCCGGGAGGCATTTGCTGTGCTGGCACACTTTCTCCTTCCTAGACAGAGTGGAAAAGCTTTTCCCTGCCGTGTAGGCGACAAGAGACGCATTAGACGGCGATCCGGAGCTGTCCGAAGGTAAGCGCCTGTTGCCGGCCTCTTTCGGCACAAGCCCCCGCTCCGGAGCGCACCGCGGCCGGCAGGATGCTCTCTGCCGGCGAAGGTGCCGCTTCTCCGGCAAGGAAGCCTCTGCCGCTTCTCCAGCACACGGAGAGCGTGCTAGCTGCTGAAACGTGAAGAATGAAGCTGCAGAACACTGGCACTGAGCGTGCAGCTTTCCAGCGGAGAGAAAAAGCTACTTTAACACTCTGCAAGCCTTTCCACTCCCAAAAACATGCACATGGAAGGAGCTGCTGCAAAACCGATGCTGTGCTCGCTGCTGCTCCTCCTGAAGCTCTGGCTGCTAAATCTGAGGCTTTCCTTCCAATTTCAAGCTGCAAAGCACTTGCTGAATTCCAGGGAAAGTCCGGGAGGCATTTGCTGTGCTGGCACACTTTCTCCTTCCTAGACAGAGTGGAAAAGCTTTTCCCTGCCGTGTAGGCGACAAGAGACGCATTAGACGGCGATCCGGAGCTGTCCGAAGGTAAGCGCCTGTTGCCGGCCTCTTTCGGCACAAGCCCCCGCTCCGGAGCGCACCGCGGCCGGCAGGATGCTCTCTGCCGGCGAAGGTGCCGCTTCTCCGGCAAGGAAGCCTCTGCCGCTTCTCCAGCACACGGAGAGCGTGCTAGCTGCTGAAACGTGAAGAAAGAAGCTGCAGAACACTGGCACTGAGCGTGCAGCTTTCCAGCGGAGAGAAAAAGCTACTTTAACACTCTGCAAGCCTTTCCACTCCCAAAAACATGCACATGGAAGGAGCTGCTGCAAAACCGATGCTGTGCTCGCTGCTGCTCCTCCTGAAGCTCTGGCTGCTAAATCTGAGGCTTTCCTTCCAATTTCAAGCTGCAAAGCACTTGCTGAATTGCAGGGAAAGTCCGGGAGGCATTTGCTGTGCTGGCACACTTTCTCCTTCCTAGACAGAGTGGAAAAGCTTTTCCCTGCCGTGTAGGCGACAAGAGACGCATTAGACGGCGATCCGGAGCTGTCCGAAGGTAAGCGCCTGTTGCCGGCCTCTTTCGGCACAAGCCCCCGCTCCGGAGCGCACCGCGGCCGGCAGGATGCTCTCTGCCGGCGAAGGTGCCGCTTCTCCGGCAAGGAAGCCTCTGCCGCTTCTCCAGCACACGGAGAGCGTGCTAGCTGCTGAAACGTGAAGAAAGAAGCTGCAGAAGACTGGCACTGAGCGTGCAGCTTTCCAGCGGAGAGAAAAAGCTACTTTAACACTCTGCAAGCCTTTCCACTCCCAAAAACATGCACATGGAAGGAGCTGCTGCAAAACCGATGCTGTGCTCGCTGCTGCTCCTCCTGAAGCTCTGGCTGCTAAATCTGAGGCTTTCCTTCCAATTTCAAGCTGCAAAGCACTTGCTGAATTCCAGGGAAAGTCCGGGAGGCATTTGCTGTGCTGGCACACTTTCTCCTTCCTAGACAGAGTGGAAAAGCTTTTCCCTGCCGTGTAGGCGACAAGAGACGCATTAGACGGCGATCCGGAGCTGTCCGAAGGTAAGCGCCTGTTGCCGGCCTCTTTCGGCACAAGCCCCCGCTCCGGAGCGCACCGCGGCCGGCAGGATGCTCTCTGCCGGCGAAGGTGCCGCTTCTCCGGCAAGGAAGCCTCTGCCGCTTCTCCAGCACACGGAGAGCGTGCTAGCTGCTGAAACGTGAAGAAAGAAGCTGCAGAACACTGGCACTGAGCGTGCAGCTTTCCAGCGGAGAGAAAAAGCTACTTTAACACTCTGCAAGCCTTTCCACTCCCAAAAACATGCACATGGAAGGAGCTGCTGCAAAACCGATGCTGTGCTCGCTGCTGCTCCTCCTGAAGCTCTGGCTGCTAAATCTGAGGCTTTCCTTCCAATTTCAAGCTGCAAAGCACTTGCTGAATTCCAGGGAAAGTCCGGGAGGCATTTGCTGTGCTGGCACACTTTCTCCTTCCTAGACAGAGTGGAAAAGCTTTTCCCTGCCGTGTAGGCGACAAGAGACGCATTAGACGGCGATCCGGAGCTGTCCGAAGGTAAGCGCCTGTTGCCGGCCTCTTTCGGCACAAGCCCCCGCTCCGGAGCGCACCGCGGCCGGCAGGATGCTCTCTGCCGGCGAAGGTGCCGCTTCTCCGGCAAGGAAGCCTCTGCCGCTTCTCCAGCACACGGAGAGCGTGCTAGCTGCTGAAACGTGAAGAAAGAAGCTGCAGAACACTGGCACTGAGCGTGCAGCTTTCCAGCGGAGAGAAAAAGCTACTTTAACACTCTGCAAGCCTTTCCACTCCCAAAAACATGCACATGGAAGGAGCTGCTGCAAAACCGATGCTGTGCTCGCTGCTGCTCCTCCTGAAGCTCTGGCTGCTAAATCTGAGGCTTTCCTTCCAATTTCAAGCTGCAAAGCACTTGCTGAATTGCAGGGAAAGTCCGGGAGGCATTTGCTGTGCTGGCACACTTTCTCCTTCCTAGACAGAGTGGAAAAGCTTTTCCCTGCCGTGTAGGCGACAAGAGACGCATTAGACGGCGATCCGGAGCTGTCCGAAGGTAAGCGCCTGTTGCCGGCCTCTTTCGGCACAAGCCCCCGCTCCGGAGCGCACCGCGGCCGGCAGGATGCTCTCTGCCGGCGAAGGTGCCGCTTCTCCGGCAAGGAAGCCTCTGCCGCTTCTCCAGCACACGGAGAGCGTGCTAGCTGCTGAAACGTGAAGAAAGAAGCTGCAGAACACTGGCACTGAGCGTGCAGCTTTCCAGCGGAGAGAAAAAGCTACTTTAACACTCTGCAAGCCTTTCCACTCCCAAAAACATGCACATGGAAGGAGCTGCTGCAAAACCGATGCTGTGCTCGCTGCTGCTCCTCCTGAAGCTCTGGCTGCTAAATCTGAGGCTTTCCTTCCAATTTCAAGCTGCAAAGCACTTGCTGAATTGCAGGGAAAGTCCGGGAGGCATTTGCTGTGCTGGCACACTTTCTCCTTCCTAGACAGAGTGGAAAAGCTTTTCCCTGCCGTGTAGGCGACAAGAGACGCATTAGACGGCGATCCGGAGCTGTCCGAAGGTAAGCGCCTGTTGCCGGCCTCTTTCGGCACAAGCCCCCGCTCCGGAGCGCACCGCGGCCGGCAGGATGCTCTCTGCCGGCGAAGGTGCCGCTTCTCCGGCAAGGAAGCCTCTGCCGCTTCTCCAGCACACGGAGAGCGTGCTAGCTGCTGAAACGTGAAGAAAGAAGCTGCAGAAGACTGGCACTCAGCGTGCAGCTTTCCAGCGGAGAGAAAAAGCTACTTTAACACTCTGCAAGCCTTTCCACTCCCAAAAACATGCACATGGAAGGAGCTGCTGCAAAACCGATGCTGTGCTCGCTGCTGCTCCTCCTGAAGCTCTGGCTGCTAAATCTGAGGCTTTCCTTCCAATTTCAAGCTGCAAAGCACTTGCTGAATTCCAGGGAAAGTCCGGGAGGCATTTGCTGTGCTGGCACACTTTCTCCTTCCTAGACAGAGTGGAAAAGCTTTTCCCTGCCGTGTAGGCGACAAGAGACGCATTAGACGGCGATCCGGAGCTGTCCGAAGGTAAGCGCCTGTTGCCGGCCTCTTTCGGCACAAGCCCCCGCTCCGGAGCGCACCGCGGCCGGCAGGATGCTCTCTGCCGGCGAAGGTGCCGCTTCTCCGGCAAGGAAGCCTCTGCCGCTTCTCCAGCACACGGAGAGCGTGCTAGCTGCTGAAACGTGAAGAAAGAAGCTGCAGAACACTGGCACTGAGCGTGCAGCTTTCCAGCGGAGAGAAAAAGCTACTTTAACACTCTGCAAGCCTTTCCACTCCCAAAAACATGCACATGGAAGGAGCTGCTGCAAAACCGATGCTGTGCTCGCTGCTGCTCCTCCTGAAGCTCTGGCTGCTAAATCTGAGGCTTTCCTTCCAATTTCAAGCTGCAAAGCACTTGCTGAATTGCAGGGAAAGTCCGGGAGGCATTTGCTGTGCTGGCACACTTTCTCCTTCCTAGACAGAGTGGAAAAGCTTTTCCCTGCCGTGTAGGCGACAAGAGACGCATTAGACGGCGATCCGGAGCTGTCCGAAGGTAAGCGCCTGTTGCCGGCCTCTTTCGGCACAAGCCCCCGCTCCGGAGCGCACCGCGGCCGGCAGGATGCTCTCTGCCGGCGAAGGTGCCGCTTCTCCGGCAAGGAAGCCTCTGCCGCTTCTCCAGCACACGGAGAGCGTGCTAGCTGCTGAAACGTGAAGAAAGAAGCTGCAGAAGACTGGCACTGAGCGTGCAGCTTTCCAGCGGAGAGAAAAAGCTACTTTAACACTCTGCAAGCCTTTCCACTCCCAAAAACATGCACATGGAAGGAGCTGCTGCAAAACCGATGCTGTGCTCGCTGCTGCTCCTCCTGAAGCTCTGGCTGCTAAATCTGAGGCTTTCCTTCCAATTTCAAGCTGCAAAGCACTTGCTGAATTGCAGGGAAAGTCCGGGAGGCATTTGCTGTGCTGGCACACTTTCTCCTTCCTAGACAGAGTGGAAAAGCTTTTCCCTGCCGTGTAGGCGACAAGAGACGCATTAGACGGCGATCCGGAGCAGTCCGAAGGTAAGCGCCTGTTGCCGGCCTCTTTCGGCACAAGCCCCCGCTCCGGAGCGCACCGCGGCCGGCAGGATGCTCTCTGCCGGCGAAGGTGCCGCTTCTCCGGCAAGGAAGCCTCTGCCGCTTCTCCAGCACACGGAGAGCGTGCTAGCTGCTGAAACGTGAAGAAAGAAGCTGCAGAAGACTGGCACTGAGCGTGCAGCTTTCCAGCGGAGAGAAAAAGCTACTTTAACACTCTGCAAGCCTTTCCACTCCCAAAAACATGCACATGGAAGGAGCTGCTGCAAAACCGATGCTGTGCTCGCTGCTGCTCCTCCTGAAGCTCTGGCTGCTAAATCTGAGGCTTTCCTTCCAATTTCAAGCTGCAAAGCACTTGCTGAATTGCAGGGAAAGTCCGGGAGGCATTTGCTGTGCTGGCACACTTTCTCCTTCCTAGACAGAGTGGAAAAGCTTTTCCCTGCCGTGTAGGCGACAAGAGACGCATTAGACGGCGATCCGGAGCTGTCCGAAGGTAAGCGCCTGTTGCCGGCCTCTTTCGGCACAAGCCCCCGCTCCGGAGCGCACCGCGGCCGGCAGGATGCTCTCTGCCGGCGAAGGTGCCGCTTCTCCGGCAAGGAAGCCTCTGCCGCTTCTCCAGCACACGGAGAGCGTGCTAGCTGCTGAAACGTGAAGAAAGAAGCTGCAGAACACTGGCACTGAGCGTGCAGCTTTCCAGCGGAGAGAAAAAGCTACTTTAACACTCTGCAAGCCTTTCCACTCCCAAAAACATGCACATGGAAGGAGCTGCTGCAAAACCGATGCTGTGCTCGCTGCTGCTCCTCCTGAAGCTCTGGCTGCTAAATCTGAGGCTTTCCTTCCAATTTCAAGCTGCAAAGCACTTGCTGAATTGCAGGGAAAGTCCGGGAGGCATTTGCTGTGCTGGCACACTTTCTCCTTCCTAGACAGAGTGGAAAAGCTTTTCCCTGCCGTGTAGGCGACAAGAGACGCATTAGACGGCGATCCGGAGCTGTCCGAAGGTAAGCGCCTGTTGCCGGCCTCTTTCGGCACAAGCCCCCGCTCCGGAGCGCACCGCGGCCGGCAGGATGCTCTCTGCCGGCGAAGGTGCCGCTTCTCCGGCAAGGAAGCCTCTGCCGCTTCTCCAGCACACGGAGAGCGTGCTAGCTGCTGAAACGTGAAGAAAGAAGCTGCAGAACACTGGCACTGAGCGTGCAGCTTTCCAGCGGAGAGAAAAAGCTACTTTAACACTCTGCAAGCCTTTCCACTCCCAAAAACATGCACATGGAAGGAGCTGCTGCAAAACCGATGCTGTGCTCGCTGCTGCTCCTCCTGAAGCTCTGGCTGCTAAATCTGAGGCTTTCCTTCCAATTTCAAGCTGCAAAGCACTTGCTGAATTCCAGGGAAAGTCCGGGAGGCATTTGCTGTGCTGGCACACTTTCTCCTTCCTAGACAGAGTGGAAAAGCTTTTCCCTGCCGTGTAGGCGACAAGAGACGCATTAGACGGCGATCCGGAGCTGTCCGAAGGTAAGCGCCTGTTGCCGGCCTCTTTCGGCACAAGCCCCCGCTCCGGAGCGCACCGCGGCCGGCAGGATGCTCTCTGCCGGCGAAGGTGCCGCTTCTCCGGCAAGGAAGCCTCTGCCGCTTCTCCAGCACACGGAGAGCGTGCTAGCTGCTGAAACGTGAAGAAAGAAGCTGCAGAAGACTGGCACTGAGCGTGCAGCTTTCCAGCGGAGAGAAAAAGCTACTTTAACACTCTGCAAGCCTTTCCACTCCCAAAAACATGCACATGGAAGGAGCTGCTGCAAAACCGATGCTGTGCTCGCTGCTGCTCCTCCTGAAGCTCTGGCTGCTAAATCTGAGGCTTTCCTTCCAATTTCAAGCTGCAAAGCACTTGCTGAATTGCAGGGAAAGTCCGGGAGGCATTTGCTGTGCTGGCACACTTTCTCCTTCCTAGACAGAGTGGAAAAGCTTTTCCCTGCCGTGTAGGCGACAAGAGACGCATTAGACGGCGATCCGGAGCTGTCCGAAGGTAAGCGCCTGTTGCCGGCCTCTTTCGGCACAAGCCCCCGCTCCGGAGCGCACCGCGGCCGGCAGGATGCTCTCTGCCGGCGAAGGTGCCGCTTCTCCGGCAAGGAAGCCTCTGCCGCTTCTCCAGCACACGGAGAGCGTGCTAGCTGCTGAAACGTGAAGAAAGAAGCTGCAGAAGACTGGCACTGAGCGTGCAGCTTTCCAGCGGAGAGAAAAAGCTACTTTAACACTCTGCAAGCCTTTCCACTCCCAAAAACATGCACATGGAAGGAGCTGCTGCAAAACCGATGCTGTGCTCGCTGCTGCTCCTCCTGAAGCTCTGGCTGCTAAATCTGAGGCTTTCCTTCCAATTTCAAGCTGCAAAGCACTTGCTGAATTGCAGGGAAAGTCCGGGAGGCATTTGCTGTGCTGGCACACTTTCTCCTTCCTAGACAGAGTGGAAAAGCTTTTCCCTGCCGTGTAGGCGACAAGAGACGCATTAGACGGCGATCCGGAGCTGTCCGAAGGTAAGCGCCTGTTGCCGGCCTCTTTCGGCACAAGCCCCCGCTCCGGAGCGCACCGCGGCCGGCAGGATGCTCTCTGCCGGCGAAGGTGCCGCTTCTCCGGCAAGGAAGCCTCTGCCGCTTCTCCAGCACACGGAGAGCGTGCTAGCTGCTGAAACGTGAAGAAAGAAGCTGCAGAAGACTGGCACTGAGCGTGCAGCTTTCCAGCGGAGAGAAAAAGCTACTTTAACACTCTGCAAGCCTTTCCACTCCCAAAAACATGCACATGGAAGGAGCTGCTGCAAAACCGATGCTGTGCTCGCTGCTGCTCCTCCTGAAGCTCTGGCTGCTAAATCTGAGGCTTTCCTTCCAATTTCAAGCTGCAAAGCACTTGCTGAATTCCAGGGAAAGTCCGGGAGGCATTTGCTGTGCTGGCACACTTTCTCCTTCCTAGACAGAGTGGAAAAGCTTTTCCCTGCCGTGTAGGCGACAAGAGACGCATTAGACGGCGATCCGGAGCTGTCCGAAGGTAAGCGCCTGTTGCCGGCCTCTTTCGGCACAAGCCCCCGCTCCGGAGCGCACCGCGGCCGGCAGGATGCTCTCTGCCGGCGAAGGTGCCGCTTCTCCGGCAAGGAAGCCTCTGCCGCTTCTCCAGCACACGGAGAGCGTGCTAGCTGCTGAAACGTGAAGAAAGAAGCTGCAGAAGACTGGCACTGAGCGTGCAGCTTTCCAGCGGAGAGAAAAAGCTACTTTAACACTCTGCAAGCCTTTCCACTCCCAAAAACATGCACATGGAAGGAGCTGCTGCAAAACCGATGCTGTGCTCGCTGCTGCTCCTCCTGAAGCTCTGGCTGCTAAATCTGAGGCTTTCCTTCCAATTTCAAGCTGCAAAGCACTTGCTGAATTGCAGGGAAAGTCCGGGAGGCATTTGCTGTGCTGGCACACTTTCTCCTTCCTAGACAGAGTGGAAAAGCTTTTCCCTGCCGTGTAGGCGACAAGAGACGCATTAGACGGCGATCCGGAGCTGTCCGAAGGTAAGCGCCTGTTGCCGGCCTCTTTCGGCACAAGCCCCCGCTCCGGAGCGCACCGCGGCCGGCAGGATGCTCTCTGCCGGCGAAGGTGCCGCTTCTCCGGCAAGGAAGCCTCTGCCGCTTCTCCAGCACACGGAGAGCGTGCTAGCTGCTGAAACGTGAAGAAAGAAGCTGCAGAAGACTGGCACTGAGCGTGCAGCTTTCCAGCGGAGAGAAAAAGCTACTTTAACACTCTGCAAGCCTTTCCACTCCCAAAAACATGCACATGGAAGGAGCTGCTGCAAAACCGATGCTGTGCTCGCTGCTGCTCCTCCTGAAGCTCTGGCTGCTAAATCTGAGGCTTTCCTTCCAATTTCAAGCTGCAAAGCACTTGCTGAATTGCAGGGAAAGTCCGGGAGGCATTTGCTGTGCTGGCACACTTTCTCCTTCCTAGACAGAGTGGAAAAGCTTTTCCCTGCCGTGTAGGCGACAAGAGACGCATTAGACGGCGATCCGGAGCAGTCCGAAGGTAAGCGCCTGTTGCCGGCCTCTTTCGGCACAAGCCCCCGCTCCGGAGCGCACCGCGGCCGGCAGGATGCTCTCTGCCGGCGAAGGTGCCGCTTCTCCGGCAAGGAAGCCTCTGCCGCTTCTCCAGCACACGGAGAGCGTGCTAGCTGCTGAAACGTGAAGAAAGAAGCTGCAGAAGACTGGCACTGAGCGTGCAGCTTTCCAGCGGAGAGAAAAAGCTACTTTAACACTCTGCAAGCCTTTCCACTCCCAAAAACATGCACATGGAAGGAGCTGCTGCAAAACCGATGCTGTGCTCGCTGCTGCTCCTCCTGAAGCTCTGGCTGCTAAATCTGAGGCTTTCCTTCCAATTTCAAGCTGCAAAGCACTTGCTGAATTGCAGGGAAAGTCCGGGAGGCATTTGCTGTGCTGGCACACTTTCTCCTTCCTAGACAGAGTGGAAAAGCTTTTCCCTGCCGTGTAGGCGACAAGAGACGCATTAGACGGCGATCCGGAGCTGTCCGAAGGTAAGCGCCTGTTGCCGGCCTCTTTCGGCACAAGCCCCCGCTCCGGAGCGCACCGCGGCCGGCAGGATGCTCTCTGCCGGCGAAGGTGCCGCTTCTCCGGCAAGGAAGCCTCTGCCGCTTCTCCAGCACACGGAGAGCGTGCTAGCTGCTGAAACGTGAAGAAAGAAGCTGCAGAACACTGGCACTGAGCGTGCAGCTTTCCAGCGGAGAGAAAAAGCTACTTTAACACTCTGCAAGCCTTTCCACTCCCAAAAACATGCACATGGAAGGAGCTGCTGCAAAACCGATGCTGTGCTCGCTGCTGCTCCTCCTGAAGCTCTGGCTGCTAAATCTGAGGCTTTCCTTCCAATTTCAAGCTGCAAAGCACTTGCTGAATTGCAGGGAAAGTCCGGGAGGCATTTGCTGTGCTGGCACACTTTCTCCTTCCTAGACAGAGTGGAAAAGCTTTTCCCTGCCGTGTAGGCGACAAGAGACGCATTAGACGGCGATCCGGAGCTGTCCGAAGGTAAGCGCCTGTTGCCGGCCTCTTTCGGCACAAGCCCCCGCTCCGGAGCGCACCGCGGCCGGCAGGATGCTCTCTGCCGGCGAAGGTGCCGCTTCTCCGGCAAGGAAGCCTCTGCCGCTTCTCCAGCACACGGAGAGCGTGCTAGCTGCTGAAACGTGAAGAAAGAAGCTGCAGAACACTGGCACTGAGCGTGCAGCTTTCCAGCGGAGAGAAAAAGCTACTTTAACACTCTGCAAGCCTTTCCACTCCCAAAAACATGCACATGGAAGGAGCTGCTGCAAAACCGATGCTGTGCTCGCTGCTGCTCCTCCTGAAGCTCTGGCTGCTAAATCTGAGGCTTTCCTTCCAATTTCAAGCTGCAAAGCACTTGCTGAATTCCAGGGAAAGTCCGGGAGGCATTTGCTGTGCTGGCACACTTTCTCCTTCCTAGACAGAGTGGAAAAGCTTTTCCCTGCCGTGTAGGCGACAAGAGACGCATTAGACGGCGATCCGGAGCTGTCCGAAGGTAAGCGCCTGTTGCCGGCCTCTTTCGGCACAAGCCCCCGCTCCGGAGCGCACCGCGGCCGGCAGGATGCTCTCTGCCGGCGAAGGTGCCGCTTCTCCGGCAAGGAAGCCTCTGCCGCTTCTCCAGCACACGGAGAGCGTGCTAGCTGCTGAAACGTGAAGAAAGAAGCTGCAGAAGACTGGCACTGAGCGTGCAGCTTTCCAGCGGAGAGAAAAAGCTACTTTAACACTCTGCAAGCCTTTCCACTCCCAAAAACATGCACATGGAAGGAGCTGCTGCAAAACCGATGCTGTGCTCGCTGCTGCTCCTCCTGAAGCTCTGGCTGCTAAATCTGAGGCTTTCCTTCCAATTTCAAGCTGCAAAGCACTTGCTGAATTGCAGGGAAAGTCCGGGAGGCATTTGCTGTGCTGGCACACTTTCTCCTTCCTAGACAGAGTGGAAAAGCTTTTCCCTGCCGTGTAGGCGACAAGAGACGCATTAGACGGCGATCCGGAGCTGTCCGAAGGTAAGCGCCTGTTGCCGGCCTCTTTCGGCACAAGCCCCCGCTCCGGAGCGCACCGCGGCCGGCAGGATGCTCTCTGCCGGCGAAGGTGCCGCTTCTCCGGCAAGGAAGCCTCTGCCGCTTCTCCAGCACACGGAGAGCGTGCTAGCTGCTGAAACGTGAAGAAAGAAGCTGCAGAAGACTGGCACTGAGCGTGCAGCTTTCCAGCGGAGAGAAAAAGCTACTTTAACACTCTGCAAGCCTTTCCACTCCCAAAAACATGCACATGGAAGGAGCTGCTGCAAAACCGATGCTGTGCTCGCTGCTGCTCCTCCTGAAGCTCTGGCTGCTAAATCTGAGGCTTTCCTTCCAATTTCAAGCTGCAAAGCACTTGCTGAATTCCAGGGAAAGTCCGGGAGGCATTTGCTGTGCTGGCACACTTTCTCCTTCCTAGACAGAGTGGAAAAGCTTTTCCCTGCCGTGTAGGCGACAAGAGACGCATTAGACGGCGATCCGGAGCTGTCCGAAGGTAAGCGCCTGTTGCCGGCCTCTTTCGGCACAAGCCCCCGCTCCGGAGCGCACCGCGGCCGGCAGGATGCTCTCTGCCGGCGAAGGTGCCGCTTCTCCGGCAAGGAAGCCTCTGCCGCTTCTCCAGCACACGGAGAGCGTGCTAGCTGCTGAAACGTGAAGAAAGAAGCTGCAGAAGACTGGCACTGAGCGTGCAGCTTTCCAGCGGAGAGAAAAAGCTACTTTAACACTCTGCAAGCCTTTCCACTCCCAAAAACATGCACATGGAAGGAGCTGCTGCAAAACCGATGCTGTGCTCGCTGCTGCTCCTCCTGAAGCTCTGGCTGCTAAATCTGAGGCTTTCCTTCCAATTTCAAGCTGCAAAGCACTTGCTGAATTCCAGGGAAAGTCCGGGAGGCATTTGCTGTGCTGGCACACTTTCTCCTTCCTAGACAGAGTGGAAAAGCTTTTCCCTGCCGTGTAGGCGACAAGAGACGCATTAGACGGCGATCCGGAGCTGTCCGAAGGTAAGCGCCTGTTGCCGGCCTCTTTCGGCACAAGCCCCCGCTCCGGAGCGCACCGCGGCCGGCAGGATGCTCTCTGCCGGCGAAGGTGCCGCTTCTCCGGCAAGGAAGCCTCTGCCGCTTCTCCAGCACACGGAGAGCGTGCTAGCTGCTGAAACGTGAAGAAAGAAGCTGCAGAACACTGGCACTGAGCGTGCAGCTTTCCAGCGGAGAGAAAAAGCTACTTTAACACTCTGCAAGCCTTTCCACTCCCAAAAACATGCACATGGAAGGAGCTGCTGCAAAACCGATGCTGTGCTCGCTGCTGCTCCTCCTGAAGCTCTGGCTGCTAAATCTGAGGCTTTCCTTCCAATTTCAAGCTGCAAAGCACTTGCTGAATTGCAGGGAAAGTCCGGGAGGCATTTGCTGTGCTGGCACACTTTCTCCTTCCTAGACAGAGTGGAAAAGCTTTTCCCTGCCGTGTAGGCGACAAGAGACGCATTAGACGGCGATCCGGAGCTGTCCGAAGGTAAGCGCCTGTTGCCGGCCTCTTTCGGCACAAGCCCCCGCTCCGGAGCGCACCGCGGCCGGCAGGATGCTCTCTGCCGGCGAAGGTGCCGCTTCTCCGGCAAGGAAGCCTCTGCCGCTTCTCCAGCACACGGAGAGCGTGCTAGCTGCTGAAACGTGAAGAAAGAAGCTGCAGAAGACTGGCACTGAGCGTGCAGCTTTCCAGCGGAGAGAAAAAGCTACTTTAACACTCTGCAAGCCTTTCCACTCCCAAAAACATGCACATGGAAGGAGCTGCTGCAAAACCGATGCTGTGCTCGCTGCTGCTCCTCCTGAAGCTCTGGCTGCTAAATCTGAGGCTTTCCTTCCAATTTCAAGCTGCAAAGCACTTGCTGAATTGCAGGGAAAGTCCGGGAGGCATTTGCTGTGCTGGCACACTTTCTCCTTCCTAGACAGAGTGGAAAAGCTTTTCCCTGCCGTGTAGGCGACAAGAGACGCATTAGACGGCGATCCGGAGCTGTCCGAAGGTAAGCGCCTGTTGCCGGCCTCTTTCGGCACAAGCCCCCGCTCCGGAGCGCACCGCGGCCGGCAGGATGCTCTCTGCCGGCGAAGGTGCCGCTTCTCCGGCAAGGAAGCCTCTGCCGCTTCTCCAGCACACGGAGAGCGTGCTAGCTGCTGAAACGTGAAGAAAGAAGCTGCAGAAGACTGGCACTGAGCGTGCAGCTTTCCAGCGGAGAGAAAAAGCTACTTTAACACTCTGCAAGCCTTTCCACTCCCAAAAACATGCACATGGAAGGAGCTGCTGCAAAACCGATGCTGTGCTCGCTGCTGCTCCTCCTGAAGCTCTGGCTGCTAAATCTGAGGCTTTCCTTCCAATTTCAAGCTGCAAAGCACTTGCTGAATTCCAGGGAAAGTCCGGGAGGCATTTGCTGTGCTGGCACACTTTCTCCTTCCTAGACAGAGTGGAAAAGCTTTTCCCTGCCGTGTAGGCGACAAGAGACGCATTAGACGGCGATCCGGAGCTGTCCGAAGGTAAGCGCCTGTTGCCGGCCTCTTTCGGCACAAGCCCCCGCTCCGGAGCGCACCGCGGCCGGCAGGATGCTCTCTGCCGGCGAAGGTGCCGCTTCTCCGGCAAGGAAGCCTCTGCCGCTTCTCCAGCACACGGAGAGCGTGCTAGCTGCTGAAACGTGAAGAAAGAAGCTGCAGAACACTGGCACTGAGCGTGCAGCTTTCCAGCGGAGAGAAAAAGCTACTTTAACACTCTGCAAGCCTTTCCACTCCCAAAAACATGCACATGGAAGGAGCTGCTGCAAAACCGATGCTGTGCTCGCTGCTGCTCCTCCTGAAGCTCTGGCTGCTAAATCTGAGGCTTTCCTTCCAATTTCAAGCTGCAAAGCACTTGCTGAATTGCAGGGAAAGTCCGGGAGGCATTTGCTGTGCTGGCACACTTTCTCCTTCCTAGACAGAGTGGAAAAGCTTTTCCCTGCCGTGTAGGCGACAAGAGACGCATTAGACGGCGATCCGGAGCTGTCCGAAGGTAAGCGCCTGTTGCCGGCCTCTTTCGGCACAAGCCCCCGCTCCGGAGCGCACCGCGGCCGGCAGGATGCTCTCTGCCGGCGAAGGTGCCGCTTCTCCGGCAAGGAAGCCTCTGCCGCTTCTCCAGCACACGGAGAGCGTGCTAGCTGCTGAAACGTGAAGAAAGAAGCTGCAGAAGACTGGCACTGAGCGTGCAGCTTTCCAGCGGAGAGAAAAAGCTACTTTAACACTCTGCAAGCCTTTCCACTCCCAAAAACATGCACATGGAAGGAGCTGCTGCAAAACCGATGCTGTGCTCGCTGCTGCTCCTCCTGAAGCTCTGGCTGCTAAATCTGAGGCTTTCCTTCCAATTTCAAGCTGCAAAGCACTTGCTGAATTGCAGGGAAAGTCCGGGAGGCATTTGCTGTGCTGGCACACTTTCTCCTTCCTAGACAGAGTGGAAAAGCTTTTCCCTGCCGTGTAGGCGACAAGAGACGCATTAGACGGCGATCCGGAGCAGTCCGAAGGTAAGCGCCTGTTGCCGGCCTCTTTCGGCACAAGCCCCCGCTCCGGAGCGCACCGCGGCCGGCAGGATGCTCTCTGCCGGCGAAGGTGCCGCTTCTCCGGCAAGGAAGCCTCTGCCGCTTCTCCAGCACACGGAGAGCGTGCTAGCTGCTGAAACGTGAAGAAAGAAGCTGCAGAAGACTGGCACTGAGCGTGCAGCTTTCCAGCGGAGAGAAAAAGCTACTTTAACACTCTGCAAGCCTCTCAACTCCCAAAAACATACACATGGAAGGAGCTGCTGCAAAACCGATGCTGTGCTCGCTGCTGCTCCTCCTGAAGCTCTGGCTGCTAAATCTGAGGCTTTCCTTCCAATTTCAAGCTGCAAAGCACTTGCTGAATTCCAGGGAAAGTCCGGGAGGCATTTGCTGTGCTGGCACACTTTCTCCTTCCTAGACAGAGTGGAAAAGCTTTTCCCTGCCGTGTAGGCGACAAGAGACGCATTAGACGGCGATCCGGAGCTGTCCGAAGGTAAGCGCCTGTTGCCGGCCTCTTTCGGCACAAGCCCCCGCTCCGGAGCGCACCGCGGCCGGCAGGATGCTCTCTGCCGGCGAAGGTGCCGCTTCTCCGGCAAGGAAGCCTCTGCCGCTTCTCCAGCACACGGAGAGCGTGCTAGCTGCTGAAACGTGAAGAAAGAAGCTGCAGAAGACTGGCACTGAGCGTGCAGCTTTCCAGCGGAGAGAAAAAGCTACTTTAACACTCTGCAAGCCTTTCCACTCCCAAAAACATGCACATGGAAGGAGCTGCTGCAAAACCGATGCTGTGCTCGCTGCTGCTCCTCCTGAAGCTCTGGCTGCTAAATCTGAGGCTTTCCTTCCAATTTCAAGCTGCAAAGCACTTGCTGAATTGCAGGGAAAGTCCGGGAGGCATTTGCTGTGCTGGCACACTTTCTCCTTCCTAGACAGAGTGGAAAAGCTTTTCCCTGCCGTGTAGGCGACAAGAGACGCATTAGACGGCGATCCGGAGCTGTCCGAAGGTAAGCGCCTGTTGCCGGCCTCTTTCGGCACAAGCCCCCGCTCCGGAGCGCACCGCGGCCGGCAGGATGCTCTCTGCCGGCGAAGGTGCCGCTTCTCCGGCAAGGAAGCCTCTGCCGCTTCTCCAGCACACGGAGAGCGTGCTAGCTGCTGAAACGTGAAGAAAGAAGCTGCAGAACACTGGCACTGAGCGTGCAGCTTTCCAGCGGAGAGAAAAAGCTACTTTAACACTCTGCAAGCCTTTCCACTCCCAAAAACATGCACATGGAAGGAGCTGCTGCAAAACCGATGCTGTGCTCGCTGCTGCTCCTCCTGAAGCTCTGGCTGCTAAATCTGAGGCTTTCCTTCCAATTTCAAGCTGCAAAGCACTTGCTGAATTCCAGGGAAAGTCCGGGAGGCATTTGCTGTGCTGGCACACTTTCTCCTTCCTAGACAGAGTGGAAAAGCTTTTCCCTGCCGTGTAGGCGACAAGAGACGCATTAGACGGCGATCCGGAGCTGTCCGAAGGTAAGCGCCTGTTGCCGGCCTCTTTCGGCACAAGCCCCCGCTCCGGAGCGCACCGCGGCCGGCAGGATGCTCTCTGCCGGCGAAGGTGCCGCTTCTCCGGCAAGGAAGCCTCTGCCGCTTCTCCAGCACACGGAGAGCGTGCTAGCTGCTGAAACGTGAAGAAAGAAGCTGCAGAACACTGGCACTGAGCGTGCAGCTTTCCAGCGGAGAGAAAAAGCTACTTTAACACTCTGCAAGCCTTTCCACTCCCAAAAACATGCACATGGAAGGAGCTGCTGCAAAACCGATGCTGTGCTCGCTGCTGCTCCTCCTGAAGCTCTGGCTGCTAAATCTGAGGCTTTCCTTCCAATTTCAAGCTGCAAAGCACTTGCTGAATTCCAGGGAAAGTCCGGGAGGCATTTGCTGTGCTGGCACACTTTCTCCTTCCTAGACAGAGTGGAAAAGCTTTTCCCTGCCGTGTAGGCGACAAGAGACGCATTAGACGGCGATCCGGAGCTGTCCGAAGGTAAGCGCCTGTTGCCGGCCTCTTTCGGCACAAGCCCCCGCTCCGGAGCGCACCGCGGCCGGCAGGATGCTCTCTGCCGGCGAAGGTGCCGCTTCTCCGGCAAGGAAGCCTCTGCCGCTTCTCCAGCACACGGAGAGCGTGCTAGCTGCTGAAACGTGAAGAAAGAAGCTGCAGAACACTGGCACTCAGCGTGCAGCTTTCCAGCGGAGAGAAAAAGCTACTTTAACACTCTGCAAGCCTTTCCACTCCCAAAAACATGCACATGGAAGGAGCTGCTGCAAAACCGATGCTGTGCTCGCTGCTGCTCCTCCTGAAGCTCTGGCTGCTAAATCTGAGGCTTTCCTTCCAATTTCAAGCTGCAAAGCACTTGCTGAATTGCAGGGAAAGTCCGGGAGGCATTTGCTGTGCTGGCACACTTTCTCCTTCCTAGACAGAGTGGAAAAGCTTTTCCCTGCCGTGTAGGCGACAAGAGACGCATTAGACGGCGATCCGGAGCTGTCCGAAGGTAAGCGCCTGTTGCCGGCCTCTTTCGGCACAAGCCCCCGCTCCGGAGCGCACCGCGGCCGGCAGGATGCTCTCTGCCGGCGAAGGTGCCGCTTCTCCGGCAAGGAAGCCTCTGCCGCTTCTCCAGCACACGGAGAGCGTGCTAGCTGCTGAAACGTGAAGAAAGAAGCTGCAGAAGACTGGCACTGAGCGTGCAGCTTTCCAGCGGAGAGAAAAAGCTACTTTAACACTCTGCAAGCCTTTCCACTCCCAAAAACATGCACATGGAAGGAGCTGCTGCAAAACCGATGCTGTGCTCGCTGCTGCTCCTCCTGAAGCTCTGGCTGCTAAATCTGAGGCTTTCCTTCCAATTTCAAGCTGCAAAGCACTTGCTGAATTCCAGGGAAAGTCCGGGAGGCATTTGCTGTGCTGGCACACTTTCTCCTTCCTAGACAGAGTGGAAAAGCTTTTCCCTGCCGTGTAGGCGACAAGAGACGCATTAGACGGCGATCCGGAGCTGTCCGAAGGTAAGCGCCTGTTGCCGGCCTCTTTCGGCACAAGCCCCCGCTCCGGAGCGCACCGCGGCCGGCAGGATGCTCTCTGCCGGCGAAGGTGCCGCTTCTCCGGCAAGGAAGCCTCTGCCGCTTCTCCAGCACACGGAGAGCGTGCTAGCTGCTGAAACGTGAAGAAAGAAGCTGCAGAACACTGGCACTGAGCGTGCAGCTTTCCAGCGGAGAGAAAAAGCTACTTTAACACTCTGCAAGCCTTTCCACTCCCAAAAACATGCACATGGAAGGAGCTGCTGCAAAACCGATGCTGTGCTCGCTGCTGCTCCTCCTGAAGCTCTGGCTGCTAAATCTGAGGCTTTCCTTCCAATTTCAAGCTGCAAAGCACTTGCTGAATTCCAGGGAAAGTCCGGGAGGCATTTGCTGTGCTGGCACACTTTCTCCTTCCTAGACAGAGTGGAAAAGCTTTTCCCTGCCGTGTAGGCGACAAGAGACGCATTAGACGGCGATCCGGAGCTGTCCGAAGGTAAGCGCCTGTTGCCGGCCTCTTTCGGCACAAGCCCCCGCTCCGGAGCGCACCGCGGCCGGCAGGATGCTCTCTGCCGGCGAAGGTGCCGCTTCTCCGGCAAGGAAGCCTCTGCCGCTTCTCCAGCACACGGAGAGCGTGCTAGCTGCTGAAACGTGAAGAAAGAAGCTGCAGAACACTGGCACTGAGCGTGCAGCTTTCCAGCGGAGAGAAAAAGCTACTTTAACACTCTGCAAGCCTTTCCACTCCCAAAAACATGCACATGGAAGGAGCTGCTGCAAAACCGATGCTGTGCTCGCTGCTGCTCCTCCTGAAGCTCTGGCTGCTAAATCTGAGGCTTTCCTTCCAATTTCAAGCTGCAAAGCACTTGCTGAATTGCAGGGAAAGTCCGGGAGGCATTTGCTGTGCTGGCACACTTTCTCCTTCCTAGACAGAGTGGAAAAGCTTTTCCCTGCCGTGTAGGCGACAAGAGACGCATTAGACGGCGATCCGGAGCTGTCCGAAGGTAAGCGCCTGTTGCCGGCCTCTTTCGGCACAAGCCCCCGCTCCGGAGCGCACCGCGGCCGGCAGGATGCTCTCTGCCGGCGAAGGTGCCGCTTCTCCGGCAAGGAAGCCTCTGCCGCTTCTCCAGCACACGGAGAGCGTGCTAGCTGCTGAAACGTGAAGAAAGAAGCTGCAGAACACTGGCACTGAGCGTGCAGCTTTCCAGCGGAGAGAAAAAGCTACTTTAACACTCTGCAAGCCTTTCCACTCCCAAAAACATGCACATGGAAGGAGCTGCTGCAAAACCGATGCTGTGCTCGCTGCTGCTCCTCCTGAAGCTCTGGCTGCTAAATCTGAGGCTTTCCTTCCAATTTCAAGCTGCAAAGCACTTGCTGAATTGCAGGGAAAGTCCGGGAGGCATTTGCTGTGCTGGCACACTTTCTCCTTCCTAGACAGAGTGGAAAAGCTTTTCCCTGCCGTGTAGGCGACAAGAGACGCATTAGACGGCGATCCGGAGCTGTCCGAAGGTAAGCGCCTGTTGCCGGCCTCTTTCGGCACAAGCCCCCGCTCCGGAGCGCACCGCGGCCGGCAGGATGCTCTCTGCCGGCGAAGGTGCCGCTTCTCCGGCAAGGAAGCCTCTGCCGCTTCTCCAGCACACGGAGAGCGTGCTAGCTGCTGAAACGTGAAGAAAGAAGCTGCAGAAGACTGGCACTCAGCGTGCAGCTTTCCAGCGGAGAGAAAAAGCTACTTTAACACTCTGCAAGCCTTTCCACTCCCAAAAACATGCACATGGAAGGAGCTGCTGCAAAACCGATGCTGTGCTCGCTGCTGCTCCTCCTGAAGCTCTGGCTGCTAAATCTGAGGCTTTCCTTCCAATTTCAAGCTGCAAAGCACTTGCTGAATTGCAGGGAAAGTCCGGGAGGCATTTGCTGTGCTGGCACACTTTCTCCTTCCTAGACAGAGTGGAAAAGCTTTTCCCTGCCGTGTAGGCGACAAGAGACGCATTAGACGGCGATCCGGAGCTGTCCGAAGGTAAGCGCCTGTTGCCGGCCTCTTTCGGCACAAGCCCCCGCTCCGGAGCGCACCGCGGCCGGCAGGATGCTCTCTGCCGGCGAAGGTGCCGCTTCTCCGGCAAGGAAGCCTCTGCCGCTTCTCCAGCACACGGAGAGCGTGCTAGCTGCTGAAACGTGAAGAAAGAAGCTGCAGAAGACTGGCACTGAGCGTGCAGCTTTCCAGCGGAGAGAAAAAGCTACTTTAACACTCTGCAAGCCTTTCCACTCCCAAAAACATGCACATGGAAGGAGCTGCTGCAAAACCGATGCTGTGCTCGCTGCTGCTCCTCCTGAAGCTCTGGCTGCTAAATCTGAGGCTTTCCTTCCAATTTCAAGCTGCAAAGCACTTGCTGAATTGCAGGGAAAGTCCGGGAGGCATTTGCTGTGCTGGCACACTTTCTCCTTCCTAGACAGAGTGGAAAAGCTTTTCCCTGCCGTGTAGGCGACAAGAGACGCATTAGACGGCGATCCGGAGCAGTCCGAAGGTAAGCGCCTGTTGCCGGCCTCTTTCGGCACAAGCCCCCGCTCCGGAGCGCACCGCGGCCGGCAGGATGCTCTCTGCCGGCGAAGGTGCCGCTTCTCCGGCAAGGAAGCCTCTGCCGCTTCTCCAGCACACGGAGAGCGTGCTAGCTGCTGAAACGTGAAGAAAGAAGCTGCAGAAGACTGGCACTGAGCGTGCAGCTTTCCAGCGGAGAGAAAAAGCTACTTTAACACTCTGCAAGCCTTTCCACTCCCAAAAACATGCACATGGAAGGAGCTGCTGCAAAACCGATGCTGTGCTCGCTGCTGCTCCTCCTGAAGCTCTGGCTGCTAAATCTGAGGCTTTCCTTCCAATTTCAAGCTGCAAAGCACTTGCTGAATTGCAGGGAAAGTCCGGGAGGCATTTGCTGTGCTGGCACACTTTCTCCTTCCTAGACAGAGTGGAAAAGCTTTTCCCTGCCGTGTAGGCGACAAGAGACGCATTAGACGGCGATCCGGAGCTGTCCGAAGGTAAGCGCCTGTTGCCGGCCTCTTTCGGCACAAGCCCCCGCTCCGGAGCGCACCGCGGCCGGCAGGATGCTCTCTGCCGGCGAAGGTGCCGCTTCTCCGGCAAGGAAGCCTCTGCCGCTTCTCCAGCACACGGAGAGCGTGCTAGCTGCTGAAACGTGAAGAAAGAAGCTGCAGAAGACTGGCACTGAGCGTGCAGCTTTCCAGCGGAGAGAAAAAGCTACTTTAACACTCTGCAAGCCTCTCAACTCCCAAAAACATACACATGGAAGGAGCTGCTGCAAAACCGATGCTGTGCTCGCTGCTGCTCCTCCTGAAGCTCTGGCTGCTAAATCTGAGGCTTTCCTTCCAATTTCAAGCTGCAAAGCACTTGCTGAATTCCAGGGAAAGTCCGGGAGGCATTTGCTGTGCTGGCACACTTTCTCCTTCCTAGACAGAGTGGAAAAGCTTTTCCCTGCCGTGTAGGCGACAAGAGACGCATTAGACGGCGATCCGGAGCTGTCCGAAGGTAAGCGCCTGTTGCCGGCCTCTTTCGGCACAAGCCCCCGCTCCGGAGCGCACCGCGGCCGGCAGGATGCTCTCTGCCGGCGAAGGTGCCGCTTCTCCGGCAAGGAAGCCTCTGCCGCTTCTCCAGCACACGGAGAGCGTGCTAGCTGCTGAAACGTGAAGAAAGAAGCTGCAGAAGACTGGCACTGAGCGTGCAGCTTTCCAGCGGAGAGAAAAAGCTACTTTAACACTCTGCAAGCCTTTCCACTCCCAAAAACATGCACATGGAAGGAGCTGCTGCAAAACCGATGCTGTGCTCGCTGCTGCTCCTCCTGAAGCTCTGGCTGCTAAATCTGAGGCTTTCCTTCCAATTTCAAGCTGCAAAGCACTTGCTGAATTGCAGGGAAAGTCCGGGAGGCATTTGCTGTGCTGGCACACTTTCTCCTTCCTAGACAGAGTGGAAAAGCTTTTCCCTGCCGTGTAGGCGACAAGAGACGCATTAGACGGCGATCCGGAGCTGTCCGAAGGTAAGCGCCTGTTGCCGGCCTCTTTCGGCACAAGCCCCCGCTCCGGAGCGCACCGCGGCCGGCAGGATGCTCTCTGCCGGCGAAGGTGCCGCTTCTCCGGCAAGGAAGCCTCTGCCGCTTCTCCAGCACACGGAGAGCGTGCTAGCTGCTGAAACGTGAAGAAAGAAGCTGCAGAAGACTGGCACTGAGCGTGCAGCTTTCCAGCGGAGAGAAAAAGCTACTTTAACACTCTGCAAGCCTTTCCACTCCCAAAAACATGCACATGGAAGGAGCTGCTGCAAAACCGATGCTGTGCTCGCTGCTGCTCCTCCTGAAGCTCTGGCTGCTAAATCTGAGGCTTTCCTTCCAATTTCAAGCTGCAAAGCACTTGCTGAATTGCAGGGAAAGTCCGGGAGGCATTTGCTGTGCTGGCACACTTTCTCCTTCCTAGACAGAGTGGAAAAGCTTTTCCCTGCCGTGTAGGCGACAAGAGACGCATTAGACGGCGATCCGGAGCTGTCCGAAGGTAAGCGCCTGTTGCCGGCCTCTTTCGGCACAAGCCCCCGCTCCGGAGCGCACCGCGGCCGGCAGGATGCTCTCTGCCGGCGAAGGTGCCGCTTCTCCGGCAAGGAAGCCTCTGCCGCTTCTCCAGCACACGGAGAGCGTGCTAGCTGCTGAAACGTGAAGAAAGAAGCTGCAGAACACTGGCACTGAGCGTGCAGCTTTCCAGCGGAGAGAAAAAGCTACTTTAACACTCTGCAAGCCTTTCCACTCCCAAAAACATGCACATGGAAGGAGCTGCTGCAAAACCGATGCTGTGCTCGCTGCTGCTCCTCCTGAAGCTCTGGCTGCTAAATCTGAGGCTTTCCTTCCAATTTCAAGCTGCAAAGCACTTGCTGAATTCCAGGGAAAGTCCGGGAGGCATTTGCTGTGCTGGCACACTTTCTCCTTCCTAGACAGAGTGGAAAAGCTTTTCCCTGCCGTGTAGGCGACAAGAGACGCATTAGACGGCGATCCGGAGCTGTCCGAAGGTAAGCGCCTGTTGCCGGCCTCTTTCGGCACAAGCCCCCGCTCCGGAGCGCACCGCGGCCGGCAGGATGCTCTCTGCCGGCGAAGGTGCCGCTTCTCCGGCAAGGAAGCCTCTGCCGCTTCTCCAGCACACGGAGAGCGTGCTAGCTGCTGAAACGTGAAGAAAGAAGCTGCAGAAGACTGGCACTGAGCGTGCAGCTTTCCAGCGGAGAGAAAAAGCTACTTTAACACTCTGCAAGCCTTTCCACTCCCAAAAACATGCACATGGAAGGAGCTGCTGCAAAACCGATGCTGTGCTCGCTGCTGCTCCTCCTGAAGCTCTGGCTGCTAAATCTGAGGCTTTCCTTCCAATTTCAAGCTGCAAAGCACTTGCTGAATTGCAGGGAAAGTCCGGGAGGCATTTGCTGTGCTGGCACACTTTCTCCTTCCTAGACAGAGTGGAAAAGCTTTTCCCTGCCGTGTAGGCGACAAGAGACGCATTAGACGGCGATCCGGAGCTGTCCGAAGGTAAGCGCCTGTTGCCGGCCTCTTTCGGCACAAGCCCCCGCTCCGGAGCGCACCGCGGCCGGCAGGATGCTCTCTGCCGGCGAAGGTGCCGCTTCTCCGGCAAGGAAGCCTCTGCCGCTTCTCCAGCACACGGAGAGCGTGCTAGCTGCTGAAACGTGAAGAAAGAAGCTGCAGAAGACTGGCACTGAGCGTGCAGCTTTCCAGCGGAGAGAAAAAGCTACTTTAACACTCTGCAAGCCTTTCCACTCCCAAAAACATGCACATGGAAGGAGCTGCTGCAAAACCGATGCTGTGCTCGCTGCTGCTCCTCCTGAAGCTCTGGCTGCTAAATCTGAGGCTTTCCTTCCAATTTCAAGCTGCAAAGCACTTGCTGAATTGCAGGGAAAGTCCGGGAGGCATTTGCTGTGCTGGCACACTTTCTCCTTCCTAGACAGAGTGGAAAAGCTTTTCCCTGCCGTGTAGGCGACAAGAGACGCATTAGACGGCGATCCGGAGCTGTCCGAAGGTAAGCGCCTGTTGCCGGCCTCTTTCGGCACAAGCCCCCGCTCCGGAGCGCACCGCGGCCGGCAGGATGCTCTCTGCCGGCGAAGGTGCCGCTTCTCCGGCAAGGAAGCCTCTGCCGCTTCTCCAGCACACGGAGAGCGTGCTAGCTGCTGAAACGTGAAGAAAGAAGCTGCAGAAGACTGGCACTGAGCGTGCAGCTTTCCAGCGGAGAGAAAAAGCTACTTTAACACTCTGCAAGCCTTTCCACTCCCAAAAACATGCACATGGAAGGAGCTGCTGCAAAACCGATGCTGTGCTCGCTGCTGCTCCTCCTGAAGCTCTGGCTGCTAAATCTGAGGCTTTCCTTCCAATTTCAAGCTGCAAAGCACTTGCTGAATTGCAGGGAAAGTCCGGGAGGCATTTGCTGTGCTGGCACACTTTCTCCTTCCTAGACAGAGTGGAAAAGCTTTTCCCTGCCGTGTAGGCGACAAGAGACGCATTAGACGGCGATCCGGAGCTGTCCGAAGGTAAGCGCCTGTTGCCGGCCTCTTTCGGCACAAGCCCCCGCTCCGGAGCGCACCGCGGCCGGCAGGATGCTCTCTGCCGGCGAAGGTGCCGCTTCTCCGGCAAGGAAGCCTCTGCCGCTTCTCCAGCACACGGAGAGCGTGCTAGCTGCTGAAACGTGAAGAAAGAAGCTGCAGAAGACTGGCACTGAGCGTGCAGCTTTCCAGCGGAGAGAAAAAGCTACTTTAACACTCTGCAAGCCTTTCCACTCCCAAAAACATGCACATGGAAGGAGCTGCTGCAAAACCGATGCTGTGCTCGCTGCTGCTCCTCCTGAAGCTCTGGCTGCTAAATCTGAGGCTTTCCTTCCAATTTCAAGCTGCAAAGCACTTGCTGAATTGCAGGGAAAGTCCGGGAGGCATTTGCTGTGCTGGCACACTTTCTCCTTCCTAGACAGAGTGGAAAAGCTTTTCCCTGCCGTGTAGGCGACAAGAGACGCATTAGACGGCGATCCGGAGCTGTCCGAAGGTAAGCGCCTGTTGCCGGCCTCTTTCGGCACAAGCCCCCGCTCCGGAGCGCACCGCGGCCGGCAGGATGCTCTCTGCCGGCGAAGGTGCCGCTTCTCCGGCAAGGAAGCCTCTGCCGCTTCTCCAGCACACGGAGAGCGTGCTAGCTGCTGAAACGTGAAGAAAGAAGCTGCAGAACACTGGCACTGAGCGTGCAGCTTTCCAGCGGAGAGAAAAAGCTACTTTAACACTCTGCAAGCCTTTCCACTCCCAAAAACATGCACATGGAAGGAGCTGCTGCAAAACCGATGCTGTGCTCGCTGCTGCTCCTCCTGAAGCTCTGGCTGCTAAATCTGAGGCTTTCCTTCCAATTTCAAGCTGCAAAGCACTTGCTGAATTCCAGGGAAAGTCCGGGAGGCATTTGCTGTGCTGGCACACTTTCTCCTTCCTAGACAGAGTGGAAAAGCTTTTCCCTGCCGTGTAGGCGACAAGAGACGCATTAGACGGCGATCCGGAGCTGTCCGAAGGTAAGCGCCTGTTGCCGGCCTCTTTCGGCACAAGCCCCCGCTCCGGAGCGCACCGCGGCCGGCAGGATGCTCTCTGCCGGCGAAGGTGCCGCTTCTCCGGCAAGGAAGCCTCTGCCGCTTCTCCAGCACACGGAGAGCGTGCTAGCTGCTGAAACGTGAAGAAAGAAGCTGCAGAAGACTGGCACTGAGCGTGCAGCTTTCCAGCGGAGAGAAAAAGCTACTTTAACACTCTGCAAGCCTTTCCACTCCCAAAAACATGCACATGGAAGGAGCTGCTGCAAAACCGATGCTGTGCTCGCTGCTGCTCCTCCTGAAGCTCTGGCTGCTAAATCTGAGGCTTTCCTTCCAATTTCAAGCTGCAAAGCACTTGCTGAATTGCAGGGAAAGTCCGGGAGGCATTTGCTGTGCTGGCACACTTTCTCCTTCCTAGACAGAGTGGAAAAGCTTTTCCCTGCCGTGTAGGCGACAAGAGACGCATTAGACGGCGATCCGGAGCTGTCCGAAGGTAAGCGCCTGTTGCCGGCCTCTTTCGGCACAAGCCCCCGCTCCGGAGCGCACCGCGGCCGGCAGGATGCTCTCTGCCGGCGAAGGTGCCGCTTCTCCGGCAAGGAAGCCTCTGCCGCTTCTCCAGCACACGGAGAGCGTGCTAGCTGCTGAAACGTGAAGAAAGAAGCTGCAGAAGACTGGCACTGAGCGTGCAGCTTTCCAGCGGAGAGAAAAAGCTACTTTAACACTCTGCAAGCCTTTCCACTCCCAAAAACATGCACATGGAAGGAGCTGCTGCAAAACCGATGCTGTGCTCGCTGCTGCTCCTCCTGAAGCTCTGGCTGCTAAATCTGAGGCTTTCCTTCCAATTTCAAGCTGCAAAGCACTTGCTGAATTCCAGGGAAAGTCCGGGAGGCATTTGCTGTGCTGGCACACTTTCTCCTTCCTAGACAGAGTGGAAAAGCTTTTCCCTGCCGTGTAGGCGACAAGAGACGCATTAGACGGCGATCCGGAGCTGTCCGAAGGTAAGCGCCTGTTGCCGGCCTCTTTCGGCACAAGCCCCCGCTCCGGAGCGCACCGCGGCCGGCAGGATGCTCTCTGCCGGCGAAGGTGCCGCTTCTCCGGCAAGGAAGCCTCTGCCGCTTCTCCAGCACACGGAGAGCGTGCTAGCTGCTGAAACGTGAAGAAAGAAGCTGCAGAAGACTGGCACTGAGCGTGCAGCTTTCCAGCGGAGAGAAAAAGCTACTTTAACACTCTGCAAGCCTCTCAACTCCCAAAAACATGCACATGGAAGGAGCTGCTGCAAAACCGATGCTGTGCTCGCTGCTGCTCCTCCTGAAGCTCTGGCTGCTAAATCTGAGGCTTTCCTTCCAATTTCAAGCTGCAAAGCACTTGCTGAATTCCAGGGAAAGTCCGGGAGGCATTTGCTGTGCTGGCACACTTTCTCCTTCCTAGACAGAGTGGAAAAGCTTTTCCCTGCCGTGTAGGCGACAAGAGACGCATTAGACGGCGATCCGGAGCTGTCCGAAGGTAAGCGCCTGTTGCCGGCCTCTTTCGGCACAAGCCCCCGCTCCGGAGCGCACCGCGGCCGGCAGGATGCTCTCTGCCGGCGAAGGTGCCGCTTCTCCGGCAAGGAAGCCTCTGCCGCTTCTCCAGCACACGGAGAGCGTGCTAGCTGCTGAAACGTGAAGAAAGAAGCTGCAGAACACTGGCACTGAGCGTGCAGCTTTCCAGCGGAGAGAAAAAGCTACTTTAACACTCTGCAAGCCTTTCCACTCCCAAAAACATGCACATGGAAGGAGCTGCTGCAAAACCGATGCTGTGCTCGCTGCTGCTCCTCCTGAAGCTCTGGCTGCTAAATCTGAGGCTTTCCTTCCAATTTCAAGCTGCAAAGCACTTGCTGAATTGCAGGGAAAGTCCGGGAGGCATTTGCTGTGCTGGCACACTTTCTCCTTCCTAGACAGAGTGGAAAAGCTTTTCCCTGCCGTGTAGGCGACAAGAGACGCATTAGACGGCGATCCGGAGCTGTCCGAAGGTAAGCGCCTGTTGCCGGCCTCTTTCGGCACAAGCCCCCGCTCCGGAGCGCACCGCGGCCGGCAGGATGCTCTCTGCCGGCGAAGGTGCCGCTTCTCCGGCAAGGAAGCCTCTGCCGCTTCTCCAGCACACGGAGAGCGTGCTAGCTGCTGAAACGTGAAGAAAGAAGCTGCAGAACACTGGCACTGAGCGTGCAGCTTTCCAGCGGAGAGAAAAAGCTACTTTAACACTCTGCAAGCCTTTCCACTCCCAAAAACATGCACATGGAAGGAGCTGCTGCAAAACCGATGCTGTGCTCGCTGCTGCTCCTCCTGAAGCTCTGGCTGCTAAATCTGAGGCTTTCCTTCCAATTTCAAGCTGCAAAGCACTTGCTGAATTGCAGGGAAAGTCCGGGAGGCATTTGCTGTGCTGGCACACTTTCTCCTTCCTAGACAGAGTGGAAAAGCTTTTCCCTGCCGTGTAGGCGACAAGAGACGCATTAGACGGCGATCCGGAGCTGTCCGAAGGTAAGCGCCTGTTGCCGGCCTCTTTCGGCACAAGCCCCCGCTCCGGAGCGCACCGCGGCCGGCAGGATGCTCTCTGCCGGCGAAGGTGCCGCTTCTCCGGCAAGGAAGCCTCTGCCGCTTCTCCAGCACACGGAGAGCGTGCTAGCTGCTGAAACGTGAAGAAAGAAGCTGCAGAAGACTGGCACTGAGCGTGCAGCTTTCCAGCGGAGAGAAAAAGCTACTTTAACACTCTGCAAGCCTCTCAACTCCCAAAAACATGCACATGGAAGGAGCTGCTGCAAAACCGATGCTGTGCTCGCTGCTGCTCCTCCTGAAGCTCTGGCTGCTAAATCTGAGGCTTTCCTTCCAATTTCAAGCTGCAAAGCACTTGCTGAATTGCAGGGAAAGTCCGGGAGGCATTTGCTGTGCTGGCACACTTTCTCCTTCCTAGACAGAGTGGAAAAGCTTTTCCCTGCCGTGTAGGCGACAAGAGACGCATTAGACGGCGATCCGGAGCTGTCCGAAGGTAAGCGCCTGTTGCCGGCCTCTTTCGGCACAAGCCCCCGCTCCGGAGCGCACCGCGGCCGGCAGGATGCTCTCTGCCGGCGAAGGTGCCGCTTCTCCGGCAAGGAAGCCTCTGCCGCTTCTCCAGCACACGGAGAGCGTGCTAGCTGCTGAAACGTGAAGAAAGAAGCTGCAGAAGACTGGCACTGAGCGTGCAGCTTTCCAGCGGAGAGAAAAAGCTACTTTAACACTCTGCAAGCCTTTCCACTCCCAAAAACATGCACATGGAAGGAGCTGCTGCAAAACCGATGCTGTGCTCGCTGCTGCTCCTCCTGAAGCTCTGGCTGCTAAATCTGAGGCTTTCCTTCCAATTTCAAGCTGCAAAGCACTTGCTGAATTGCAGGGAAAGTCCGGGAGGCATTTGCTGTGCTGGCACACTTTCTCCTTCCTAGACAGAGTGGAAAAGCTTTTCCCTGCCGTGTAGGCGACAAGAGACGCATTAGACGGCGATCCGGAGCTGTCCGAAGGTAAGCGCCTGTTGCCGGCCTCTTTCGGCACAAGCCCCCGCTCCGGAGCGCACCGCGGCCGGCAGGATGCTCTCTGCCGGCGAAGGTGCCGCTTCTCCGGCAAGGAAGCCTCTGCCGCTTCTCCAGCACACGGAGAGCGTGCTAGCTGCTGAAACGTGAAGAAAGAAGCTGCAGAAGACTGGCACTGAGCGTGCAGCTTTCCAGCGGAGAGAAAAAGCTACTTTAACACTCTGCAAGCCTTTCCACTCCCAAAAACATGCACATGGAAGGAGCTGCTGCAAAACCGATGCTGTGCTCGCTGCTGCTCCTCCTGAAGCTCTGGCTGCTAAATCTGAGGCTTTCCTTCCAATTTCAAGCTGCAAAGCACTTGCTGAATTGCAGGGAAAGTCCGGGAGGCATTTGCTGTGCTGGCACACTTTCTCCTTCCTAGACAGAGTGGAAAAGCTTTTCCCTGCCGTGTAGGCGACAAGAGACGCATTAGACGGCGATCCGGAGCTGTCCGAAGGTAAGCGCCTGTTGCCGGCCTCTTTCGGCACAAGCCCCCGCTCCGGAGCGCACCGCGGCCGGCAGGATGCTCTCTGCCGGCGAAGGTGCCGCTTCTCCGGCAAGGAAGCCTCTGCCGCTTCTCCAGCACACGGAGAGCGTGCTAGCTGCTGAAACGTGAAGAAAGAAGCTGCAGAAGACTGGCACTGAGCGTGCAGCTTTCCAGCGGAGAGAAAAAGCTACTTTAACACTCTGCAAGCCTCTCAACTCCCAAAAACATGCACATGGAAGGAGCTGCTGCAAAACCGATGCTGTGCTCGCTGCTGCTCCTCCTGAAGCTCTGGCTGCTAAATCTGAGGCTTTCCTTCCAATTTCAAGCTGCAAAGCACTTGCTGAATTCCAGGGAAAGTCCGGGAGGCATTTGCTGTGCTGGCACACTTTCTCCTTCCTAGACAGAGTGGAAAAGCTTTTCCCTGCCGTGTAGGCGACAAGAGACGCATTAGACGGCGATCCGGAGCTGTCCGAAGGTAAGCGCCTGTTGCCGGCCTCTTTCGGCACAAGCCCCCGCTCCGGAGCGCACCGCGGCCGGCAGGATGCTCTCTGCCGGCGAAGGTGCCGCTTCTCCGGCAAGGAAGCCTCTGCCGCTTCTCCAGCACACGGAGAGCGTGCTAGCTGCTGAAACGTGAAGAAAGAAGCTGCAGAAGACTGGCACTGAGCGTGCAGCTTTCCAGCGGAGAGAAAAAGCTACTTTAACACTCTGCAAGCCTTTCCACTCCCAAAAACATGCACATGGAAGGAGCTGCTGCAAAACCGATGCTGTGCTCGCTGCTGCTCCTCCTGAAGCTCTGGCTGCTAAATCTGAGGCTTTCCTTCCAATTTCAAGCTGCAAAGCACTTGCTGAATTGCAGGGAAAGTCCGGGAGGCATTTGCTGTGCTGGCACACTTTCTCCTTCCTAGACAGAGTGGAAAAGCTTTTCCCTGCCGTGTAGGCGACAAGAGACGCATTAGACGGCGATCCGGAGCTGTCCGAAGGTAAGCGCCTGTTGCCGGCCTCTTTCGGCACAAGCCCCCGCTCCGGAGCGCACCGCGGCCGGCAGGATGCTCTCTGCCGGCGAAGGTGCCGCTTCTCCGGCAAGGAAGCCTCTGCCGCTTCTCCAGCACACGGAGAGCGTGCTAGCTGCTGAAACGTGAAGAAAGAAGCTGCAGAAGACTGGCACTGAGCGTGCAGCTTTCCAGCGGAGAGAAAAAGCTACTTTAACACTCTGCAAGCCTTTCCACTCCCAAAAACATGCACATGGAAGGAGCTGCTGCAAAACCGATGCTGTGCTCGCTGCTGCTCCTCCTGAAGCTCTGGCTGCTAAATCTGAGGCTTTCCTTCCAATTTCAAGCTGCAAAGCACTTGCTGAATTGCAGGGAAAGTCCGGGAGGCATTTGCTGTGCTGGCACACTTTCTCCTTCCTAGACAGAGTGGAAAAGCTTTTCCCTGCCGTGTAGGCGACAAGAGACGCATTAGACGGCGATCCGGAGCTGTCCGAAGGTAAGCGCCTGTTGCCGGCCTCTTTCGGCACAAGCCCCCGCTCCGGAGCGCACCGCGGCCGGCCGGATGCTCTCTGCCGGCGAAGGTGCCGCTTCTCCGGCAAGGAAGCCTCTGCCGCTTCTCCAGCACACGGAGAGCGTGCTAGCTGCTGAAACGTGAAGAAAGAAGCTGCAGAAGACTGGCACTGAGCGTGCAGCTTTCCAGCGGAGAGAAAAAGCTACTTTAACACTCTGCAAGCCTTTCCACTCCCAAAAACATGCACATGGAAGGAGCTGC
>NW_028167237.1:2500-5000 GCF_963513975.1 Fringilla coelebs
CTAACCCTAACCCTAACCCTAACCCTAACCCTAACCCTAACCCTAACCCTAACCCTAACCCTAACCCTAACCCTAACCCTAACCCTAACCCTAACCCTAACCCTAACCCTAACCCTAACCCTAACCCTAACCCTAACCCTAACCCTAACCCTAACCCTAACCCTAACCCTAACCCTAACCCTAACCCTAACCCTAACCCTAACCCTAACCCTAACCCTAACCCTAACCCTAACCCTAACCCTAACCCTAACCCTAACCCTAACCCTAACCCTAACCCTAACCCTAACCCTAACCCTAACCCTAACCCTAACCCTAACCCTAACCCTAACCCTAACCCTAACCCTAACCCTAACCCTAACCCTAACCCTAACCCTAACCCTAACCCTAACCCTAACCCTAACCCTAACCCTAACCCTAACCCTAACCCTAACCCTAACCCTAACCCTAACCCTAACCCTAACCCTAACCCTAACCCTAACCCTAACCCTAACCCTAACCCTAACCCTAACCCTAACCCTAACCCTAACCCTAACCCTAACCCTAACCCTAACCCTAACCCTAACCCTAACCCTAACCCTAACCCTAACCCTAACCCTAACCCTAACCCTAACCCTAACCCTAACCCTAACCCTAACCCTAACCCTAACCCTAACCCTAACCCTAACCCTAACCCTAACCCTAACCCTAACCCTAACCCTAACCCTAACCCTAACCCTAACCCTAACCCTAACCCTAACCCTAACCCTAACCCTAACCCTAACCCTAACCCTAACCCTAACCCTAACCCTAACCCTAACCCTAACCCTAACCCTAACCCTAACCCTAACCCTAACCCTAACCCTAACCCTAACCCTAACCCTAACCCTAACCCTAACCCTAACCCTAACCCTAACCCTAACCCTAACCCTAACCCTAACCCTAACCCTAACCCTAACCCTAACCCTAACCCTAACCCTAACCCTAACCCTAACCCTAACCCTAACCCTAACCCTAACCCTAACCCTAACCCTAACCCTAACCCTAACCCTAACCCTAACCCTAACCCTAACCCTAACCCTAACCCTAACCCTAACCCTAACCCTAACCCTAACCCTAACCCTAACCCTAACCCTAACCCTAACCCTAACCCTAACCCTAACCCTAACCCTAACCCTAACCCTAACCCTAACCCTAACCCTAACCCTAACCCTAACCCTAACCCTAACCCTAACCCTAACCCTAACCCTAACCCTAACCCTAACCCTAACCCTAACCCTAACCCTAACCCTAACCCTAACCCTAACCCTAACCCTAACCCTAACCCTAACCCTAACCCTAACCCTAACCCTAACCCTAACCCTAACCCTAACCCTAACCCTAACCCTAACCCTAACCCTAACCCTAACCCTAACCCTAACCCTAACCCTAACCCTAACCCTAACCCTAACCCTAACCCTAACCCTAACCCTAACCCTAACCCTAACCCTAACCCTAACCCTAACCCTAACCCTAACCCTAACCCTAACCCTAACCCTAACCCTAACCCTAACCCTAACCCTAACCCTAACCCTAACCCTAACCCTAACCCTAACCCTAACCCTAACCCTAACCCTAACCCTAACCCTAACCCTAACCCTAACCCTAACCCTAACCCTAACCCTAACCCTAACCCTAACCCTAACCCTAACCCTAACCCTAACCCTAACCCTAACCCTAACCCTAACCCTAACCCTAACCCTAACCCTAACCCTAACCCTAACCCTAACCCTAACCCTAACCCTAACCCTAACCCTAACCCTAACCCTAACCCTAACCCTAACCCTAACCCTAACCCTAACCCTAACCCTAACCCTAACCCTAACCCTAACCCTAACCCTAACCCTAACCCTAACCCTAACCCTAACCCTAACCCTAACCCTAACCCTAACCCTAACCCTAACCCTAACCCTAACCCTAACCCTAACCCTAACCCTAACCCTAACCCTAACCCTAACCCTAACCCTAACCCTAACCCTAACCCTAACCCTAACCCTAACCCTAACCCTAACCCTAACCCTAACCCTAACCCTAACCCTAACCCTAACCCTAACCCTAACCCTAACCCTAACCCTAACCCTAACCCTAACCCTAACCCTAACCCTAACCCTAACCCTAACCCTAACCCTAACCCTAACCCTAACCCTAACCCTAACCCTAACCCTAACCCTAACCCTAACCCTAACCCTAACCCTAACCCTAACCCTAACCCTAACCCTAACCCTAACCCTAACCCTAACCCTAACCCTAACCCTAACCCTAACCCTAACCCTAACCCTAACCCTAACCCTAACCCTAACCCTAACCCTAACCCTAACCCTAACCCTAACCCTAACCCTAACCCTAACCCTAACCCTAACCCTAACCCTAACCCTAACCCTAACCCTAACCCTAACCCTAACCCTAACCCTAACCCTAACCCTAACCCTAACCCTAACCCTAACCCTAACCCTAACCCTAACCCTAACCCTAACCCTAACCCTAA
>NW_028167237.1:10000-21011 GCF_963513975.1 Fringilla coelebs
ACAAAGTTGGCACTGGTGCCACCTTGCGTCTGGGAGGCATCCTGCGAGAGGTGCAATTCCAGGAGGCACCCGGCAATATAAGGCCGCAGGACCCTGAACCATTATACAGGGTTTTTCCCTGGGGAAAAAAACTCACAAGCCACTGTTTTACGTGTCAGTTTTCAGGACCCACTTGGCACTCTAAAACCAGACCAAGTTGGCACTGGTGCCACCTTGCGTCTGGGAGGCATCCTGCGAGAGGCGGATCTCCAGGAGTCACCCGGCAATTTAAGGCCGCATTACCCTGAACCATTGTACAGGCTTTTTCCCTGGGAAACAAAAATCACAAGCCACTGTTCTGGGTGTCAGTTTTCAGGATCCACTTGTCACTCTCAAACTAGACAAGTGGGCACCGGTGCCGCTTAGCGTCTGGGACGCATCCTGCGAGAGGCGGAATTCCAGGAGGCACCCGGCAATTTAATGCCGCAGGCCCCTGAACCATTGTACAGGCATTTTCCCTGGGAAACAAAACTCACAAGCCACTGTTCTGGGTGTCAGTTTTCAGGACCCACTTGGCACTCTAAAACCAGACCAAGTTGGCACTGGTGCCACCTTGCGTCTGGGAGGCATCCTGCGAGAGGTGGATCTCCAGGAGTCGCCCGGAAATTTAAGCCCGCATTACCCTGAACCGTTGTACAGGCTTTTTCCCTGGGAAACAAAACTCACAAGCCACTGTTCTGGGTGTCAGTTTGCAGGACCCACTTGGCACTCACAAACTAGACTATGTGGGCACCGGTGCCACCTTGCATCTGGAGGCATCCCGCGAGAGGCGGCATTCCAGGAGGCACCCGGCAATTTAGGGCCGCAGGACCCTGAACCATTATACAGGCTTTTTCCCTGGGAAACAAAACTCACAAGCCACTGCTCTGGGTGTCAGTTTTCAGGACCCACTTGACACTCTCAAACCAGACCAAGTTGGCACTGGTGCCACCTTGCGTCTGGGAGGCATCCTGCGAGAAGCGGATCTCCAGGAGGCACCCGGCAATTTAAGGCCCCAGGACCCTGAACCATTGTACAGGCTTTTTCCCTGGGAAACAAAACTCACAAGCCACTGTTCTGGGTGTCAGTTTGCAGGACCCACTTGGCATTCTCAAACCAGACCAAGTTGGCACTGGTGCCACCTTGCGTCTGGGAGGCATCCAGCGAGAGGTGCAATTCCAGGAGGCACCCCGCAAGTTAAGGCCGCTGGACCCTGAACCATTATACAGGCTTTTTTTCTGGGAAACAAAACTCACAAGCCACTGTTCTGGGTGTCAGTTTTCAGGACCCACTTGACTCTCTAAAATGTGACCAAGTTGGCACTGGTGCCACCTTGCGTCTGGGAGGCATCCTGCGAGAGGTGCAATTCCAGGAGGCACCGGGCAATTTAAGGCCGCAGGACCGTGAACCATTCAACAGGCGTTTTTCCAGGGAAACAAAACTCACAAGCCACTGTTCTAGGTGTCAGTTTGCAGGACCCACTTGTCACTCTCAAACTAGACAAGTGGGCACCGGTGCTGCTTAGCGTCTGGGAGGCATCCTGCGAGAGGCCGCATTCCGGGAGGACCCCGGCAATTTAAGGCCGCAGGACCCTGAACCATTGTACAGGATTTTCCCTGGGAAACAAAACTCACAAGCCACTGTTCTGGGTGTCAGTTTGCAGGACCCACTTGGCACTCTCAAACCAGACCAAGTTGGCACTGGTGCCACCTTGTGTCTGGGAGGCATCCTGCGAGAGGCCGAATTCCAGGAGTCACCTGGCAATTTAATGCCGCAGGACCCGGAACCATTGTACAGGCTTTTTCCCTGGGAAAAAAAACTCAGCAGCCACTGTTCTGGGTGTCATTTTTCAGGACCAACTTGATGCTCTGAAAGCAGACAAAGTTGGCACTGGTGCCACCTTTCGTCTGGGAGGCATCCTGCGAGAGGTGCAATTCCAGGAGTAACCTGGCAATTTAAGGCCGCCGGACCGTGAACCATTAAACAGGCTTTTTCCCTGGGAAACAAAACTCACAAGCCACTGTTCGGGGTGTCAGTTTGCAGGACCCACTTGGGACTCTCAAACCAGACCAAGTTGGCACTGGTGCCACCTTGCGTCTGGGAGGCATCCTGCGAGAGGTGCAATTCCAGGAGGCACCCGGCAATATAAGGCCGCAGGACCCTGAATCATTATACCGGGTTTTCTCCTGGGAAAAAAACTCACAAGCCACTGTTCTGGGTGTCAGTTTTCAGGACCCACTTGGCACTCTCAAACCAGACCAAGTTGGCACTGGTGCCACCTTGCGTCTGGGAGGCATCCTGCGAGAGGCGGATCTCCAGGAGTCACCCGGCAATTTAAGGCCGCATTACCCTGAACCATTGTACAGGCTTTTTCCCTGGGAAACAAAAATCACAAGCCACTGTTCTGGGTGTCAGTTTTCAGGACCCACTTGTCACTCTCAAACTAGACAAGTGGGCACCGGTGCCGCTTAGCGTCTGGGACGCATCCTGCGAGAGGCGGAATTCCAGGAGGCACCCGGCAATTTAATGCCGCAGGCCCCTGAACCATTGTACAGGCATTTTCCCTGGGAAACAAAACTCACAAGCCACTGTTCTGGGTGTCAGTTTTCAGGACCCACTTGGCACTCTAAAACCAGACCAAGTTGGCACTGGTGCCACCTTGCGTCTGGGAGGCATCCTGCGAGAGGTGGATCTCCAGGAGTCGCCCGGAAATTTAAGCCCGCATTACCCTGAACCGTTGTACAGGCTTTTTCCCTGGGAAACAAAACTCACAAGCCACTGTTCTGGGTGTCAGTTTGCAGGACCCACTTCGCACTCACAAACTAGACTATGTGGGCACCGGTGCCACCTTGCATCTGGAGGCATCCCGCGAGAGGCGGCATTCCAGGAGGCACCCGGCAATTTAGGGCCGCAGGACCCTGAACCATTATACAGGCTTTTTCCCTGGGAAACAAAACTCACAAGCCACTGCTCTGGGTGTCAGTTTTCAGGACCCACTTGACACTCTCAAACCAGACCAAGTTGGCACTGGTGCCACCTTGCGTCTGGGAGGCATCCTGCGAGAAGCGGATCTCCAGGAGGCACCCGGCAATTTAAGGCCCCAGGACCCTGAACCATTGTACAGGCTTTTTCCCTGGGAAACAAAACTCACAAGCCACTGTTCTGGGTGTCAGTTTGCAGGACCCACTTGGCATTCTCAAACCAGACCAAGTTGGCACTGGTGCCACCTTGCGTCTGGGAGGCATCCAGCGAGAGGTGCAATTCCAGGAGGCACCCCGCAAGTTAAGGCCGCTGGACCCTGAACCATTATACAGGCTTTTTTTCTGGGAAACAAAACTCACAAGCCACTGTTCTGGGTGTCAGTTTTCAGGACCCACTTGACTCTCTAAAATGTGACCAAGTTGGCACTGGTGCCACCTTGCGTCTGGGAGGCATCCTGCGAGAGGTGCAATTCCAGGAGGCACCGGGCAATTTAAGGCCGCAGGACCGTGAACCATTCAACAGGCGTTTTTCCAGGGAAACAAAACTCAGAAGCCACTGTTCAGGGTGTCAGTTTGCAGGACCAACTTGACGCTCTCAAAGCACACAAAGTTGGCACTGGTGCCACCTTGCGTCTGGGAGGCATCCCGCGAGAGGCGGATCTCCAGGAGTCACCCGGCAATTTAAGGCCGCATTACCCTGAACCATTGTACAGGCTTTTTCCCTGGGAAACAAAACTCACAAGCCACTGTTCTAGGTGTCAGTTAGCAGGACCCACTTGTCACTCTCAAACTAGACAAGTGGGCAACGGTGCTGCTTAGCGTCTGGGAGGCATCCTGCGAGAGGCCGCATTCCGGGAGGACCCCGGCAATTTAAGGCCGCAGGACCCTGAACCATTGTACAGGATTTTCCCTGGGAAACAAAACTCACAAGCCACTGTTCTGGGTGTCAGTTTGCAGGACCCACTTGGCACTCTCAAACCAGACCAAGTTGGCACTGGTGCCACCTTGTGTCTGGGAGGCATCCTGCGAGAGGCCGAATTCCAGGAGTCACCTGGCAATTTAATGCCGCAGGACCCGGAACCATTGTACAGGCTTTTTCCCTGGGAAAAAAAACTCAGCAGCCACTGTTCTGGGTGTCATTTTTCAGGACCAACTTGATGCTCTGAAAGCAGACAAAGTTGGCACTGGTGCCACCTTTCGTCTGGGAGGCATCCTGCGAGAGGTGCAATTCCAGGAGTCACCTGGCAATTTAAGGCCGCCGGACCGTGAACCATTCAACAGGCTTTTTCCCTGGGAAACAAAACTCACAAGCCACTGTTCGGGGTGTCAGTTTGCAGGACCCACTTGGGACTCTCAAACCAGACCAAGTTGGCACTGGTGCCACCTTGCGTCTGGGAGGCATCCTGCGAGAGGTGCAATTCCAGGAGGCACCCGGCAATATAAGGCCGCAGGACCCTGAATCATTATACCGGGTTTTCTCCTGGGAAAATAACTCACAAGCCACTGTTCTGGGTGTCAGTTTTCAGGACCCACTTGGCACTCTCAAACCAGACCAAGTTGGCACTGGTGCCACCTTGCGTCTGGGAGGCATCCTGCGAGAGGTGGATCTCCAGGAGTCGCCCGGCAATTTAAGGCCGCATTACCCTGAACCGTTGTACAGGCTTTTTCCCTGGGAAACAAAACTCACAAGCCACTGTTTTGGGTGTCAGTTTTCAGGACCCAATTGGCACTCTCAAACCAGACCAAGTTGGCACTGGTGCCACCTGGCGTCTTGTAGGCATCCTGCAAGAGGCGGATCTCCAGGAGGCACCCGGCAATTTAAGGCCGCAGGACCCTGAACCTTTATACAGGATTTTTCCCTGGGAATCAAAACTCACAAACCACTGTTCTGGGAGTCAGTTTTAAGGACCCACTTGGCACTCTCAAACCAGACCAAGTTGGCACTGGTGCCACCTTGCGTCTGGGAGGCATCCTGTGGGAGGCGGATCTCCAGAAGGCACCCGGCAATTTAAGGCCGCAGGACCCTGAACCTTTATACAGGATTTTTCCCAAGGAAGCAAAACTCACAAGCCACTGTTCTGGGAGTCAGTTTTAAGGACCCACTTGGCACTCTCAAACCAGACCAAGTTGGCACCGGTGCCACCTTGCGTCTGGGAGGCATCCAGCGAGAGGTGATATTCCAGGAGGCACCCGGCAAGTTAAGGCCGCCGGACCCTGAACCATTATACAGGCTTTTTCCCTGGGAAACAAAACTCACAAGCCACTGTTCTGGGTGTCAGTTTTCAGGACCCACTTGACACTCTAAAATCAGACCAAGTGGGCACTTGTGCATCCTGGAGTCTAGTAGGCATCCTGCGAGAGGTGCAATTCCAGGAGGCACCTGGCAATTTAAGGCCGCAGGACCAGGAACCATTCAACAGGCGTTTTCCCAGGGAAACAAAACTCAGAAGCCACTGTTCTGGGTGTCAGTTTTCAGGACCCACTTGACACTCTCAAACCGGACCAAGTCGGCACTGGTGCCACCTTGCATCTTGGAGGCATCCTGCGTGAGGCCGACTTCCAGGAGGCACCCGGCAATTTAATGTCGCAGGACACTGAACCATTATACAGGCTTTTTCCCTGGGAAACAAAACTCACAAGCCACTGTTCTGGGTGTCAGTTTGCAGGTCCCACTTGGCACTCTCAAACCAGACCAAGTTGGCACTGGTGCCACCTTGCGTCTGGGAGGCATCCTGCGAGAGGTGCAATTCCAGGAGGCACCTGGCAATTTAAGGCCGCCGGACCGTGAACCATTCAACAGGCTTTTTCCCAGGGAAACAAAACTCACAAGCCACTGTTCTGGGTGTCAGTTTTCAGGACCCACTTAGCACTCTAAAACCAGACCAAGTTAGCACTGGTGCCACCTTGCGTCTGGGAGGCATCCTGTGAGAGGCGGATCTCCAGGAGTCACCCGGCAATTTAAGGCCACATTACCCTGAACCATTGTACAGGCTTTATCCCTGGGAAACAAAACTCACAAGCCACTGTTCTGGGTGTCAGTTTGCAGGACCCACTTGTCACTCTCAAACTAGAAAAGTGGGCACCGGTGCTGCTTAGCGTCTGGGAGGCATCCTGCGAGAGGCGGCATTCCAGGAGGACCCCGGCAATTTAGGGCCGCAGGACCCTGAACCATTGTACAGGCTTTTTCCCTGGGAAACAAAACTCACAAGCCACTGTTCTGGGTGTCAGTTTGCAGGACCCACTTGGGACTCTCAAACCAGACCAAGTTGGCACTGGTGCCACCTTGCGTCTGGGAGGCATCCTGCGAGAGGCCGAATTCCAAAAGGCACACGGCAATTTAATGTTGTAGGACCCTGAACCATTGTACAGGCTTTTTCCCTGGGAAAAAAAACTCACATGCCACTGTTCTGTGTGTCAGTTTACAGGTCCCACTTGGCACTCTCAAACCAGACCAAGTTGGCACTGGTGCCACCTTGCGTCTGGGAGGCATCCTGCGAGAGGTGCAATTCCAGGAGGCACCTGGCGATTTAAGGCCGTAGGACCCTGAACCTTTATACAGGATTTTTCCCTGGGAAAGAAAACTCACAAGCCACTGTTCTGGGTGTCAGTTTTCAGGACCCAATTGGCACTCTCAAACCAGACCAAGTTGGCACTGGTGCCACCTTGCGTCTTGTAGGCATCCTGCGAGAGTCGGATCTCCAGGTGGCACCCAGAAATTTAAGGCCGCAGGACCCTGAACTATTGTACAGGCGTTTTCCCTTGGAAACAAAACTCACAAGCCACTGTTCTGGTTCTCAGTTTGCAGGACCCACTTGGCACTCTCAAACCAGACCAAGTTGGCACTGGTGCCACCTTGCGTCTGGGAGGCATCCTGCGAGAGGTGCAATTCCAGGAGTCACATGGCAATTTAAGGCCGCCAGACCGTGAACCATTCAACAGGCTTTTTCCAAGGGAAACAAAACTCAGAAGCCACTGTTCTGGGTGTCAGTTTCCAGGACCAACCTGACGCTCTCAAAGCAGACAAAGTTGGCACTGGTGCCACCTTGCGTCTGGGAGGCATCCTGCGAGAGGTGCAATTCCAGGAGTCACCTGGCAATATAAGGCCGCAGGACCCTGAACAATTGTACAGGCTTTTTCCCTGGGAAAAAAAATTCACAAGCCACTGTTCTGGGTGTCAGTTTTCAGGACCCACTTGGCACTCTCAAACCAGACCAAGTTGGCACTGGTGCCACCTTGCGTCTGGGAGGCATCCTGCGAGAGGCCGAATTCCAGGAGGCACCTGGCAATTTAATGTCGCAGGACCCTGAACCACTGTACAGGCTATTTCCCTGGAAAAAAAAACTCACAAGCCACTGTTCTGGGTGTAAGTTTGCAGGTCCCACTTGGCACTCTCAAACCAGACCAAGTTGGCACTGGTGCCACCTTGCGTCTGGGAGGCATCCTGCGAGAAGTGCAATTCCAGGAGGCACCCGGCAATTTAAGGCCGCAGGACCCTGAACTTTATGCAGGATTTTTCCCTGGGAAACAAAACTCACAAGCCACTGTTCTGGGTGTCAGTTTGCAGGACTCAATTGGCTCTCTCAAACCAGACCAAGTTGGCACTGGTGCCACCTGGTGTCTGGTAGGCATCCTGAAAGAGGCGGATCTCCAGGTGGCACCCGGCAGTTTAAGGCCGCAGGACCCTGAACTATTGTACAGGCGTTTTCCCTGGGAAACAAAACTCACAAGCCACTGTTCTGGTTGTCAGTTTGCAGGACCCAATTGGCACTCTCAAACCAGACCAAGTTGGCACTGGTGCCACCTTGCGTCTTGTAGGCATCCTGCGAGAGTCAGTTCTCCAGGTGGCACCCGGAAATTTAAGGCCGCAGGACCCTAAACCATTGTACAGGCTTTATCCCTGGGAAACAAAACTCACAAGCCACTGTTCTGTGTGTCAGTTTACAGGTCCCACTTGGCACTCTCAAACCAGACCAAGTTGGCACTGGTGCCACCTTGCGTCTGGGAGGCATCCTGCGAGAGGTGCAATTCCAGGAGGCACCCGGCAATATAAGGCCGCAGGACCCTGAATCATTATACCGGGTTTTCTCCTGGGAAAAAAACTCACAAGCCACTGTTCTGGGTGTCAGTTTTCAGGACCCACTTGGCACTCTCAAACCAGACCAAGTTGGCACTGGTGCCACCTTGCGTCTGGGAGGCATCCTGCGAGAGGTGGATCTCCAGGAGTCGCCCGGCAATTTAAGGCCGCATTACCCTGAACCGTTGTACAGGCTTTTTCCCTGGGAAACAAAACTCACAAGCCACTGCTCTGGGTGTCAGTTTTCAGGACCCAATTGGCACTCTCAAACCAGACCAAGTTGGCACTGGTGCCACCTGGCGTCTTGTAGGCATCCTGCAAGAGGCGGATCTCCAGGAGGCACCCGGCAATTTAAGGCCGCAGGACCCTGAACCTTTATACAGGATTTTTCCCTGGGAATCAAAACTCACAAACCACTGTTCTGGGTGTCAGTTTTCAGGACTCAATTGGCACTCTCAAACCAGACCAAGTTGGCACTGGTGCATCCTGGTGTCTGGTAGGCATCCTGAAAGAGGAGGATCTCCAGGTGGCACCCGGCAATTTAAGGCCGCAGGACCCTGAACTATTGTACAGGCGTTTTCCCTTGGAAACAAAACTCACAAGCCACTGTTCTGGTTCTCAGTTTGCAGGACCCACTTGGCACTCTCAAACCAGACCAAGTTGGCACTGGTGCCACCTTGCGTCTGGGAGGCATCCTGCGAGAGGTGCAATTCCAGGAGTCACATGGCAATTTAAGGCCGCCGGACCGTGAACCATTCAACAGGCTTTTTCCAAGGGAAACAAAACTCAGAAGCCACTGTTCTGGGTGTCTGTTTCCAGGACCAACCTGACGCTCTCAAAGCAGACAAAGTTGGCACTGGTGCCACCTTGCGTCTGGGAGGCATCCTGCGAGAGGTGCAATTCCAGGAGTCACCTGGCAATATAAGGCCGCAGGACCCTGAACAATTGTACAGGCTTTTTCCCTGGGAAAAAAAACTCACAAGCCACTGTTCTGGGTGTCAGTTTTCAGGACCCACTTGGCACTCTCAAACCAGACCAAGTTGGCACTGGTGCCACCTTGCGTCTGGGAGGCATCCTGCGAGAGGCCGAATTCCAGGAGGCACCTGGCAATTTAATGTCGCAGGACCCTGAACCACTGTACAGGCTATTTCCCTGGAAAAAAAAACTCACAAGCCACTGTTCTGGGTGTCAGTTTGCAGGTCCCACTTGGCACTCTCAAACCAGACCAAGTTGGCACTGGTGCCACCTTGCGTCTGGGAGGCATCCTGCGAGAAGTGCAATTCCAGGAGGCACCCGGCAATTTAAGGCCGCAGGACCCTGAACTTTATGCAGGATTTTTCCCTGGGAAACAAAACTCACAAGCCACTGTTCTGGGTGTCAGTTTGCAGGACTCAATTGGCTCTCTCAAACCAGACCAAGTTGGCACTGGTGCCACCAGGTGTCTGGTAGGCATCCTGAAAGAGGCGGATCTCCAGGTGGCACCCGGCAGTTTAAGGCCGCAGGACCCTGAACTATTGTACAGGCGTTTTCCCTGGGAAACAAAACTCACAAGCCACTGTTCTGGTTGTCAGTTTGCAGGACCCAATTGGCACTCTCAAACCAGACCAAGTTGGCACTGGTGCCACCTTGCGTCTTGTAGGCATCCTGCGAGAGTCAGATCTCCAGGTGGCACCCGGAAATTTAAGGCCGCAGGACCCTAAACCATTGTACAGGCTTTATCCCTGGGAAACAAAACTCACAAGCCACTGTTCTGGGTGTCAGTTTTCAGGACTCAAATGGCACTCTTAAACCAGACTAAGTTGGCACTGGTGCCACCTTGCGTCTGGGAGGCATCCTGCGAGAGGTGCAATTCCAGGAGGAACCCGGCACTATAAGGCCACAGGACCCTGAACAATTATACAGGGTTTTTCCCTGGGAAAAAAAACTCACAAGCCACTGTTTTGGGTGTCAGTTTGCAGGACCCACTTGGCACTCTAAAACCAGACCAAGTTGGCACTGGTGCCACCTTGCGTCTGGGAGGCATCCTGCGAGAGGTGGATCTCCAGGAGTCGCCCGGAAATTTAAGCCCGCATTACCCTGAACCGTTGTACAGGCTTTTTCCCTGGGAAACAAAACTCACAAGCCACTGTTCTGGGTGTCAGTTTGCAGGACCCACTTGGCACTCACAAACTAGACTATGTGGGCACCGGTGCCACCTTGCATCTGGAGGCATCCCGCGAGAGGCGGCATTCCAGGAGGCACCCGGCAATTTAGGGCCGCAGGACCCTGAACCATTATACAGGCTTTTTCCCTGGGAAACAAAACTCACAAGCCACTGCTCTGGGTGTCAGTTTTCAGGACCCACTTGACACTCTCAAACCAGACCAAGTTGGCACTGGTGCCACCTTGCGTCTGGGAGGCATCCAGAAAGAGGCGGATCTCCAGGAGGCACCCGGCAATTTAAGGCCCCAGGACCCTGAACCATTGTACAGGCTTTTTCCCTGGGAAACAAAACTCACAAGCCACTGTTCTGGGTGTCAGTTTGCAGGACCCACTTGGCATTCTCAAACCAGACCAAGTTGGCACTGGTGCCACCTTGCGTCTGGGAGGCATCCAGCGAGAGGTGCAATTCCAGGAGGCACCCCGCAAGTTAAGGCCGCTGGACCCTGAACCATTATACAGGCTTTTTTTCTGGGAAACAAAACTCACAAGCCACTGTTCTGGGTGTCAGTTTTCAGGACCCACTTGACTCTCTAAAATGTGACCAAGTTGGCACTGGTGCCACCTTGCGTCTGGGAGGCATCCTGCGAGAGGTGCAATTCCAGGAGGCACCGGGCAATTTAAGGCCGCAGGACCGTGAACCATTCAACAGGCGTTTTTCCAGGGAAACAAAACTCAGAAGCCACTGTTCGGGGTGTCAGTTTGCAGGACCAACTTGACGCTCTCAAAGCACACAAAG